>NC_031771.1:26965132-27031511 GCF_001522545.3 Parus major
GTTGCGGTCGCGCACGGAGATGCGCACGGCGGCCGTGGCGCTGCGCCGGGGCCGGCCCGCGTCCGTCACCAGCACCCGCAGCTCGTGGTGCGCCCGCTCCTCGCGGTCCAGCGCCGCCCAGTTTATGATTTCACCTGACGGCCAAGGAAAAGGGAGGAGAAAGGGAGTTAGGCGTTTAGCGTACGCTAGCACTCATCTCAGCCCGTGCAATTACGCATTTGACTTCATGTGTAATAATGATACGTGCCCTCTGATACGTCTGATCACTGACACGAAAACCTCAAACCCCGTTCTGTAGAAACATCTGTCAATAGCAATTTTGCAAATGTACTTTAGAGCCCTACGACATTTTTAGTGAGCACTGAACACCCCAGAGCAAAGGTATAAAACAGTGTGAACCAAAGTGCTGACCTTCCAAAGAAATCCATCTGGCCTTCACCACACTTCAGGACACATAATACATGAACACTGGGGTTTAACTGCTGACAAGGGGCCTTTATTAATTATGTACATTAATCATAAACCCTTATGCTCCCATACATTCTAGTAAACCCAGCAAATAAATCTGACCAATCTTCTCTCTATCTACTTAGCCATATCCAATATAACCAGAGATTTGTGGTTGACCAAAGCTCATCACACAGATAACCACATGGGTTTTATATATCTTCTTGGTTAACTTCCAGTATTCTGTTTGCCTGTAAGCTTCTGTGAGTGTACTCAAAAGGAACCTGCTTTTATTTTGAGATTCATATAGAGAAATTCTGGCAATGCCTATTCACTCCACACGGGGACTGGACATCTGGAAACTGGAATTTTCAACAGCAGATCTTTGCTCCCTCCATATCATTTTGCTAAACTGGATTATTTACAGTGCCTGTGTCCCTTGAAGGATTCCCTTCCTTTAGGCTTTCCATGCTCTGGTCCCTGGTGTTATACGGTGTACACATAGCCCCTATTACTTGAGGCATTAGGGATTCACTACAGAGTACACCCTATGCTGTGAAAAATTTCTCTCAGCCAATTTGACTTCTGTGACGCCATGTACAACACAAACTCAGTTTTGATGTCAGTTACAGAAACATTCACAAATATTTTAAATCACTTTGTCTAATTTCATAAGTACCTTTATAGTTACTTATGGCTGATCTGTACTTTTCAACTCTACTTGATCACAGGCAGAAAAATTTCCCATATGAACTACTGAAGTTATAACTTAAAACTTATTTTTTTTTGGCCAAACACTGAAACTTACGCCCAAGTGACATGAACAAAGTAATGAAAAATATAAAATCCTAAGGGCTAGTCCATCTTTCATGAAAATGTATTTGGTTTATTTCATTCCCCAGATTGTGAAGCTTGGAGTTAAAATATTTATATATCAAGCAAAAAGATTCACAGCAGTTCCCGAAAGCTTTATACTTTACTTCCATACCCTTAGGGAAGGCTGCTTTCCAAAAGCAGTATTACGCAGATTATAAATCATAAAATGCTACCTGTGTTGGAATTAATCTTGAAATATTTTCCATCAGACAAGAGGAAATAGGAAAGCTGTCCATTTCTTCCTGAGTCTTTGTCAATGGCTGTAATGGTGCCAACCACACCACTGGGAATTGGATTTTCCTCAATTTCAAAGAAGTAGCTCTCACGCATAAACATGGGAGAATGATCATTTTCATCCAGCACATTAACTATTATAGATGTACTTGCATTTTGCCTAAGGTTTTCATTCTGAGATGTGCTGACCAAGGCTCTAAAACTCAGCATCTGTGCGCATTCATAGTTCAAACGTTTCCGAAGATAAACCCAGCCTGTATCAGAGCTGATTCCAAATGCAACAGAATCAGTGCTAGGCTCTAAGGAATATGTCAGATTGGAAGTAATGCTGTGTGGATCAAGTGAGTGGGCTTGAACCTGAAGGATTTGGGCACCTGGAGAGGTTGCTTCACTGATTTCTACTTGATACACCAAGCTTTGGAAAACCAAAGTAGGACCCATCTTCTGCTCTTCAATAACCACTGTCAACGCCAGCAAAGAAGTCAGAGGAGGACTTCCACAGTCTTCAGCTGCTATGTGTAGAGTATATTCCTGCTGCTTTTCTGCAAACACCGTCCTGGTAAGGTTTACCACTCCAAGACTTGGATCAATGCTAAATGCATCTGACTGCTTGCTCGCAATACTGTATTTGATTGCCCCGTTTAGACCACTATCTTTGTCTTCTGCGTGAGCAATGTAGACAGCAGTGCCAGGAGGCTGGGTATGTGAGATGGTTACTTTATCAGATTTGGTAGGAAATACTGGGGGGTTGTCATTAATGTCTGTCACAGATATGTTGACTTGAGTGCTGCTGTAGACAGGGGAATTACCCAGCTGTGACTGAACAGTGAGCACCACAACAGGCTGAGCTTCGTGGTCAAGCTGTTTCTTGGTGCGGATAATGCCAACCTGGGGGTCGATAGAGAACTTTCCATGTGGATCACCGGAGCAAATTCTATAAGAAACCACCTCTAACGAATCTAGAAATAGAAACAACAACAAAAAATGTAAAAAAAAATAAAACAAAATATGGAAGTGATAACAAACATAGGCAAGAACATCTGGGGGAATGAATGCTGCTAAATTCAATGGAATAAATGTAAGCTACACAGATGTTTGACATTCTTAGGCTTTTTATGCTTCCTTCTTCCCATCCCTGGAGCCCTTCAGAAAAACATGAATGAATACAGTTTGTCCACTTCTGCACTGTTTGATTTTCATCACACTGGTATTATAAAACTCTATAGAGAAAATCACATAATAGCCTCTTGTTTTTCCCTGATGTAAAATACAGAAAAAACATTCCTATAAATTAGTCTAGTGGGAGCAATTTCACTACACACAGGCATTTACTATAGCAAGGAATGAAACAGGTGGCAGTTCCCTGAAAAAAAAAAAAGTATTTTAATAAATTTACTGTTCATGGGTGATCATTGTTGTAACATTTATACATCAGATGCTACCTAAAGCACAAGCCGTCTCAAGATTCAGGCTTACTACCAAGGCCACCCCATGGGTGCTATCTCCACCCTGAGGACAGTCCTTCCCAAAAGAAGGAAATGGGAGGACCTGACTAATCAAGTTTGTATGAAATCTTGTCATCTACCACCTTATATTTACAGATCCATCATCAGGCTATTATGTGCACTCACGGATCCCGCTGCTCTGCATCGGAACCAAATACATAGAGCTCTTAGGACAGGGCTTTTTATGACCAAGGACTGTCAGGAGCTAACCCATTTCCCTTTACAAATGATAACAAAACCAGCTGGATTAAATATATTTTCAAAAGGTCCCACAAACATTCATCTGGACTTCCCTTAATTTGAGACAGTGTGGGGTTTTGTTTGGTCGTTTGGTTTTTTGACGGGGGGCCAAGAGCATTTCTTGAAGATCCTCTGAAACTTCTGAATACTTTCTTATTTTAAGTATTGCTCTGAGATTTGGCTTGCATGGCTAATGCTTTAACATAAGCCAAACCGTCACACTTACTTTAACTTTCACAACATGCTTCCTATCTCCCCATTTACAATTACACAAATCCATCAGGATTAAAATGAAGCCCATTGCCAATCTCCATGGACCACCAAGGAGCATACCATGAATCTCCAACTGTTCTAAAGAGCAACCTGATAAACCAGCCATTACACCAGTTGCTGTAAACACCAACAGTAAATTCTATTTAAAGCTTGACAGACTGAATGAATAACATGGAGGTTTATGGGGGAAATAAAAATCATCCACAGCTATTTCCAGTTAATGGTCACAACAAAAATACAACAATCTCTGACCGAGAATGTGACTTACTTGTAGGCTCTCTGGCCTTCACAGTGCCAATCACGCTGTCTTCAGGTGCATCTTCTGGAACAGAAAAGCTATACCGAGATCTCTCAAATGTGGCAGGAACCAAAACAGTCTGAAGGATGTTTACTGTGACAGCTGCATTGCTGGCAGAGGGAAGGCCACCCCCATCCCGTGCAGAAACTGTCAGGAGGACTGCAGAACGTGTCAGGTGGCCAAGAGCTGAGGTAAGGTAAATAATTCCTGAAAGTACACAGAAATAAAATAGCACTTAAGAGAGATGGAAGACCACATTCAGCAGGCTGTCAAATTAGTTTTAACATGTATCGCTACTCTAAGAGAAAGTCAGACCATGTGGACAAAAATCAGCACTCCCAATTCAATTCTTGAGAGCCAAGTTTTTAAAACTTTATGATCTTTACCATTCACAGAGCCACTGGAACACAGCAAGTTCTGTTTCAAAACACAGTGTCCATAATTCTGATTTTAGAAACACAGATTCAGTTAAATCTTTAATGATGCTAAATTTTACTGCTACTACTAGTCTATAGCAACTCGGAAATGCATTGGGGTAGAAAAAAAGTATTGTTACAAATTAATTTATCTTTGCAAATGGTAAAGTTAATGTTATTTCAAACAGGCCACAGAGACATTCTGCTTAAATAACTCCTGAAATAAAACATCCATACAAATGGAGTTAAAGCCCCAAAAATATAAATCTTAGGAGCAGGGGGCTCTGTGGAAAATATCTGGGAAACAATCACCTGCTGTCTGATCACAGCTTTCTGTCAAAATACCCTTTAATAGTGAATTCTAAGGTCCATTGAATTTTCAAACTTCTAAGAATTACGTTTTATATAAACTGTATGAACTAATTCTTTGAAAATTATGCAATGTTCTGTCCCAAAATATAGTACTTTGGATGTTCATTCCTCAAGACAATATATTTGCAAAGTAAGATTTTCAACATGAAAATGAAGATGAAAGGTGACCAAATGCAGGAAAATTTTTCTTAACAACGAGTGAGTTTAACTAAATATACACTAAATGCTAAAATCACAGTGTCCTAAGCAGTAAAATTGCAGTAAACTCCATTCAACTAATAGGGACAATCCTTTACATACCGACAGATATTTTTAAGAAATTACCTAGCTTTTTGTAGAAGCTGCTTAAGACACAGAACCTCTGGCAGTTCAGTAAAACCAAACCTTTAAACGTTGGGCTACCTTTATAATTCCCTGGCTGTCAAGAAGAGTTTAGTAGGGATGATGTCTGCCATTCAAGTTGGACATTCAGTGGTTAGACAGGATAAAACTAGCATTAGCTCAAAGTGTCTTAAGAGAATCAGTGCATGATTCAATGAGAATATATCTTCTCAGAATTCAGGGTGAAGCTACAGCCTTAATTTTCTACAATCCATTTAATGCAGAATAATGGAAAATACATAAAATTCTGAGAAAGATTCAAATGTGTGTGCATGCAGTATACTTTCCAAATATACTGCCAGAAGACTATAATAAACTATATGTCTTGATATGCTTAAAATGCAGTAAAAGGGTCTTCAGGATCAAGGAAAAATGCTTTTCACTAACAAAAAAGGGACACTTATTCCAGTGTGACAAACCACACTAAAAGCTCAGCATTGATACAGATGGATTCAGGGTGCAGTGATGATCTAGCTCAGCTGAATCCAGCTTAGCTTTGCTAACAACTGATGCAATTCTAAGAAACAACCTTATTTTGGCTTTTTAATTTTTTTTTTTTTTTCTAATTGTTGAGTTTTATGATTACTTAAGCAGCTCAAAAAAGTAGTCCTTCAAGGACAAACTTTTGGCAATTCCCAAGTAATCTGAGTAATTGTAGCTTGAAGGAAAAACCCTTTTAGATAGGGTTTAACTATTTTTCCCCAGAGGATAAACATATACACATGGATTTTTAATATAATTTCTGTCTAATTTAAATAAATCAAATGGACTTATGTTACTAATTTGACCAACTGGATATTTTTCTATTGACAAGGATATAAATATGTCCTCATTTAGATACTTCAAGAGGTATGTGGAGAACTGGAAAACTTCTACAGAAAAGCATCAAACTGAAAATCTTACTCTCGGAGGAGTAACTAAAGACTTCAGAACATCCTTTAGCAAAGGGTGGAGCAAACAGTGCTCCATTCCAGGAGCTCTGAAGACTTGATGGAAAAGAAATATTTCAGAACCAAAGCTCCTTCTCTGCTGACTTAGACACATCGCAGCACATTCCATGCCAGTTCAGTTATAGAAAGCAGAAAGAAAATTAATAAAAGATTTGTTTTCTTTCTTCATTCTTTTGCTGTGTCCTAGGGAAAAAAGGGTATAGGCAAGTCCATTTCACCAACTCAGCTCTCTTTTGCAGGACCAGGAATACCATAAGAACAGTAGCAAAATGCAAGTAAAAAGTATGTGTTTTCCATATGGCTCCCTCCAACCTCAAAAACTGTAGTATGCAGAAATTTAATAACCCATTTTGACTTTTAACTGTGTACATTCTGTTTATTTCAGCATTTGTAGGACTGGTCATTAGCTTTGCATCTGGATATATATATAATCTATAGAGACATTTGAGATAGCTCTGCCATATGTTGGTGAACAAGCCTCATTAGGCTCTATTATCACACCACATGATGGGAAAGAAGTTGTAGAAGAAAACAGCATCTGGGATTTCACTTTCTGTATGATTAGGTAAAACGGCAGACTGTGACTAAAATGGACAGTCAGGACCACTTGGGCCAAAAGCAGCTGCTAGCACACCTCAGAGCAGAGCTGGCTGGATGCATTTCATCTGCTGCAGCAGGGCACAGGAGGTACCCGAGTACTACACTGCAAAGGCAGAAACACAGAAGGAAATTACACGGAGCAGGAACTGTCAAAGTCACAGGTCCAGTGTGTGAAACTCAACAGAGGCCTGTCTCTCTAAGTAACAGACTGAAGATGAACCATGGTTTTCCTTTCTTCCTCATCCTGTAATTAAGATTGGGGCTTATTATTACCACAATTATTTGCAGCCTGTAATTCTAGGCTTCAGAGAGAACTTAAAAGACAATTAGTTTGCTGTGGTAGAGAATATATTCTTCCATTATGTACAACAGTTTCTATAAACATTGACAATGGAAAAGGATGAAACAGCTCCTCTGCAAGGAATGTTTTACTAAAGCTCCCAACAGGGGACCACAAATACACAAGTGTGGGTCCACTTTTTAAGAAAAGTGCCACCTTTCTTACAGCTTGACTCACCATATAAATGAACAGTCTTATCTGCTGCCTTTAAAAACATTTCATTCCCATTTTTCAAATTAATATTTATATCACTGCAGTGCTCTGAAGATTTTACCTCTGGTTAATTCCTTATTCTGCATGAGAGAGAGCTGGAATCATTTCTGCTTTGCAGGTGAACAATCCTATAATTACACACCAGATGAAACATTAACATCCAGCCTCATTCACACCCTGGCAATCTCATTTTCTTGACTAGATCTGCATGGGCATAACTGATTGCAGATCCCAACCCTATAAATCAAAAGCATGACATACAGACTGCCTGCTGCCTGGGTATGATCTGGATACTGCAGGCTGAAGTCTGGGAATAGCTCTTCTCCAAGGCAGGTCAGCACAGCTGGAATTACAGATGTTTTGCTGCAGAACAATCTGTGCTTAAGGGCTAGCAGAAATTGTTACGATGGTTTGGAGGACTGAATGTATGGGGAGAACTAATACTGAAGGCAAAATCCTAATAGACAACTCTTTAATCTGCTTCTTACTTCCTCGCTCACTGTACATGGTAGGGCATGAATTTCCAAGAAGTCTTGCTCTTCACTTTGTGCCTATTCACCCTGGAAGTGCAAATGCACTAATGAAGGACAGGACTCTGACACCCACTATCCTCTAGCAATGGCAACATTTCTCATGGGATTTTGCTGTTCTTATTTTTGTGGAGGTGCACCCTATTCCACAAGTGGGTTAACTGCTGTTTCTCAACAGTTAAAGGCAGGATATAGGAATCCACATGCAAAGATTCTTTTAAAATACATGTTTTATTATATTAATGATCCTGTGTTCTGTCCTAATCTTACAACAGCATACAGCACCAAAGTAGGTTCACTCACCAAAAGAACTTTTTGTATGGAAGAAAAAATCATACTGGTTAGCCCAATAGGGCTTCTACACACATCTCCATTTGAGCACTTTGAAAATCTGGTTTTGCACAGGGTTCTACCATTAGCAAAACAAAAACCAGCCCTACATTTATAGCCATTTGTAGGTAAACCAAATGTTTTCCACTAGTCAAGTGCTGCAAAGATAAATACCAGGATGCACTAACTTCAGTAACAAAGTCTGGATTGCATAGGTATGCTTAAACAGCTTCTAATATTATATCATTGTTCATGAAATAGAAAAGCAACTTTAGAATACAGCAAGAGGAAGAAAATTCAATCAACAGTTGCCAGTGGTGTTACCTAAGCCCTTCAAAGCAACCACCCTTATAAACATTAAATGATGGCACTATTTCTTCAGCAAATAACCTAGTATGGGCCAGCTGGCATTACCTGACACAGCTCAGACAACAAGCAGATGGCCAAAAGGTCCACATGGTTCCTCACCCCAGTTCACCTTCAAAGCTGGCCACTGGGCCTGCTGTTTTTACTGTGCAGGTCAGAACTGACCCACTGATCTGCCCAAAGCACCCATCCCAGCTCGGCCACTTCCCAGTGCAGGGGTGCCTGCACAGCTTTGCTCTTTATGTTTCAGAAAAAAACTTCAAGATGAGCACGTCTGTGCTGGGTGATCCTCCAGAATATGAATGCAGTTAGGAAGCGTGCATTTCACAATAGCATTAAAATCAGCATTGTTTTAAGGAAGAATGACAGTGTTTCTGCTTGACATTTCTATTTAAGTTTATCCAACTCATTGCCTATGCTGTCATCTTAGCATTGCATACAGATTCCAGCTTTAGCATTTTACCTGGACTTAAAATGCGCCTTTTTTAGTGAAGCTGCATTCTTGCTGGTAACCATAGCAACACTCTGCCAAATACACTGAAAAGCTGGTTTAATAACTGCCAGGGGAAGAAAGGAATTAATAAGGAATTAATAAGGAATTACCTTTACAGTCTACCTGCTATAATACACACAGCTTCAGCTCACATGAAAGTCTTTAAAAAGCTTACTTTTGATGACACAAACGCTGGTTTGCATTTCAGCAAAGAAGAGGACTTCTTCAGTTTGAAAATATTCAGTGTTTGAATATTTTTGTAGAAAATAACTGATAAAGCCCATATCAATCTTCTAGGTACATTTCTACTTTACAGGTCTCATACCCCTGCACTGGAGATGTTTTCAACACAGGCCCCTCTGTAGCAAATTCTTTTGCTCAATTTATAGTTTTCCTCTTAGAAAGAGAAATAGCTATAAAAGGACTTAGTGTCTACAACCAATACTATATAAACATACTGTGTTTAATCACAAGAATTAGCTTAGCACACAGAAGTCTGTCCTAGAGCACTTCATCAGAACCTGACCATGCTGGGAGTCTGCACATAACAAACCAGTACCTGAATCTATAAAATAACATAAGCAGTTTTAATACTGCAGCTCCCCTCAGAAGTATGACACTACTGCATGACTACATTTCAAATACTATAGGTTACAGAGAGTTTCAATGAGTTAAGAAGTATTCATCAACACACAAAATATGAATTTCTATTTACAGAAGTTCCATTATTCACAAACAGTATACCCACCTGAGCATCAGCCTCTAATGTTGAGCAAAAGCGGGCATGAATATAGGACGAGAATGGTTTTGTATCATCCAGGCTCAGTTCTCTTACACAAGTGCTTTTTAGACATAGTCTTGCAATTTGGGATGCAAAATTTTATGTCCCTACAAACTGTAGTTTGTCAGTTTAGAAGATAAGGTGTCTCCTAGCTTTCTCTGCTTTTAGTATTACATGTTTAAAAAATTATTCCCTAAAAAAACCAAAGAAGCAACAAAGCAACAAAAAACTCAACAAAATTCTACTTTTTCAGTAAAACAGATAACTGAAGAGATATAATTTGCTGTTACAAGATTTTCTTTGTTTTTGTCCTGGTTTATGTCCTTTAATCTGACATAATAGTAACTCAGAGCGTGTTTGATGTCTGATTGTGTACAAAGCAAACACTCGCACACAAACATGAGTTCATCCAGCAATCAAAGCTTACACCAGTAAGCAGGCAGGACTTCAGCCTGGTGAATTGCTGTGTTTTCAAAGACAACGGCAGAGACCTCCCACAATTTGCACAGCTCCAGCCCAGCCACACCTTCTCAGCAGGTTGCCTTTTCTTGCTTAGCTTATCAAAGTTTTCCAAAAACATCTTTTTAATCAAAGGACCTTTTCAGGCAAGGACCTTGTTCAATCAAGCTGCCAGGTTCTAGATCCAAAAACAGCCCAGTGCACAGCCTGGTAACAAAACTTGACTGCCATGGTAACCAGGGATGGTATTTCTTTGAGGGCACTGTACAAAAAGATGTATCAGGATAGATACAGAATGAAGCCTGCTATAAGCCAAAGAAGATATATTTGTTGTTCTTATATTAAGAGCATTACAAAACATTCCAGATGCTGCCCTTCATTTAAATTAACTGATTTTCTGTTGCACACACTTCCCTGCTACATTCATTGTAACGTTGTACCACAGCTGTCTGCTCCCTTGGTGTGACCTACCACTTTCTTCTTTTCTTTAGGTTAACTGAGAATGCAACGTACAGTAAATAAATCCTGTGCTCTGAGACATATACAGTCTCCAGCAAAGAAAACAGTTGTCTGAATTTCACTGTATAAATATCATTATTCCCCTCCTCTAAAATGGGAGTTTTGGGCATAACTTTTTGCTTTTTACCATTGCTTTTTTTTAAATCAGCCCACATCCTCTGTGCAATGCCATGGAAGTTTGCTCTTTGCCTCTTCTGGTGGGTTCTTCTGTTTCTGAGATCTGACACTGGCTTAACTAGGAGAAAAGAGGGTGGCCAGGAGTATTTTTGGTAGTACTTTGCATTCTTTCATACACAATAATCTCATGTACGCTCCACTATTGCATGGTTGAGTTTTTGCCACATAGCTTGTAGGAATATTTCTCTTTGTAGATGGTTGATTTTATTGGATTTTATGCATGAAAGAAAAAAGAGGTACGTTAAGAGATAGCAATATGGATATTTTTTCATGCTGTTCTGCTACACAACTTTCTTTCAGGGCCAAATCTGCACTCTTACACTTACTACAGCAAGTTTTGTGTGCTTTTAGGACAATATACTATTTTCTACATTCTTTATGGTAAATGTCTCATTAGATGAGATCTCAGTGGAGGTAAATGTCCACAAATAGCTGAGATCACAAATTTTTCTTTTTTGATTTAACTCAAAATTTTTAAAAGGTGACAACTTACTGTGCTAAACCAATGTCTCAGACATATTCCTCTGATTTGCAGCATTCCAAATACACTATCAGTATCATATGACAGATCAGAAAGACAGTAATTGGAGAAACTGCAGTTTAAAAAAAGAAGTGGCCTCAAAATGTTCCAAACTAAAACACTCCTAATTTTAAATGTTATTTATGTGAGGCTCTTCATATGTTTAGCAAATGTACTACATGCTGTAGGAAAATGCCAAAAGTAGTTTAAAAATAAACTATTTTTTCCTACAATACTATACGAAAACATCATCAATCATCATAAATATGGCCTTGTTTTCTTTAAAAAGGGCGCATCCCCATTTTACTTCAATGCCTAGTACAATCTGCTATATATTAAACACTCCATAGTACATTGAGTAAAGTAAAGTTTTGGGGGTTTTTCTGCCACAAAAAGCAATGATGGCATTTCAACATTACTTTTCAACCTGTATTGCAATAAGAATAAAGCAAAACTTTTTAATGCAATTAAAATTTCCCAAAATGCATCTGTCAAAAAACAGTTCTGTTTTTTCAGTAGAACAAAATTTGTCATCATCCTTAACTGGAACGAATCTATTCTGAACCAAATCAAAGATCATTATAAGTTAGTTTGCCATTAAATTGCATTTACATATGGTTCCATAGTGCAATAATGGAAGTAGCACAGCACTAAAATACACACTGCCACAAGGAACATACACCAGTGAGGCACTGTTCTGTACAAGCTCCACAACTCCTCTTCTTGTATCCATTACTAGGCACTGTTGAAGTGGTAAGATGCTGGAATTAAATTTGGGTTTTGGTTAAGGTACTTCTTATATTCTTAAATTTGCATGATCTTTAGGTATGTTCACCCTTTTATTCTTCACCAACAGATTAAGCTTGTTGACTGCTCCACACCTTTTACAGGACATTTTAGTTGCATGGTGTCCTTTGTTCTTCTGTTAAAAAGAAATCAGAGCTCATCTTAAAGGAAGCAGGTTTTTAGCAATTCAAAACTTCCTCAAAAGAATGTTCATTTTGCAGGAGCTGTACTCCTGTGCTGATTTTTTTTTTTAAATGTTCAGCTACTAACCAGCTTTTGCAACAAGGCTTGTCTGATTTCCTCAAAATGTGGTTTTTTGTATAGATAAGTGACAGAAAGCATTACAACAAAAGGGTGATCCAAGTACCTTCAAGTCAATGGAGCGATTTCCAAAAATCTCAGTGTACTGTGTTTATGTGGCAAGGGTTTGTCTGTGTGGGGGCTACAGGAGTGGCAGACCATGGTGAGGCTGCAGCCTATGGAGGTCTGCAGTGGAGCAGAGATCCACCCCCAGCCCATGGAAGACCCCTCGCTGGAGCAGATGAATGCCCAAAGAAGGCTGTGACCCCATAGGAAGCTCATACTGGTGCAGGTTTGCTGGCAGGAGTTGTGACCCTGCAGGAAACCCACACTGGATCATTCTGTTCCTGAAGGACTGGATACTGTTGAAATGACCTATGCTGGAGGAGTAGCATGTGAGGAAGAAGGAGCAGCAGAGACAACTTGTGATGAATTTCACAGTTCCCATTCCCTATCCTCCTGTGCTGCCAGGCCAGAGGAGATAGTGAAAATTGGGAGTGAAGTTAAGTGCAAGAAGGGGGGGGGGGGGGGGAGGATATTTTATGATGTAGTTTTTTTTTCTCATTACCCTCCTCTGATTTGATTGCCAATAAATTAAAGTCACTTCCTCAAATTGAATCTCTTTTGCCTGTGACAGTAATTGCTGAGAGATTTCTCCCTGCCCTTTTCTTGACCCACAAGCCTTTTGTCATCATTTTCTTCCCCTGCACAACTGAGGAGGGGAGTAATAGAGTGACTTTGGTGGGTACCTGGCATCCAGCCCATGTTCACAGAAACATTCTCTAAGAAATACACAAAAGGAAGGCCATAGCCTTTGTTCTAGGCGTCTGATTTACGTAGGAATTGCAGAAACACGAGCCTAAATATCTAATAGAGTTGAAAGAAACTAAATTAAATGCTTATACTGCTGTAACATACACTAAGCAAATGATACTTTCTCTACATCGTTTTCATGCTAGGTTTAAAAAACAAATGCATTCACATGAAGACAAACCAATGGCTGCTGCCTTTTACTTAGCCTTCATGGAAGTTTTCTCTGCACACATGGACTAGCTAGCAGATTTGTTTTAAGGCTATGAAAAGACCATTTACCTGAAGACTGACACAAAGTCACACTGCACACATGGACTAGCTAGCAGATTTGTTTTAAGGCTATGAAAAGACCATTTACCTGAAGACTGACACAAAGTCACACTGGTCCATAATAATTTTCAAGGACTATTATTAATTTGTTGGTTTGAAACAACTTCCCTGAACCAGAGCTATGATGACGATAACCATCTTTTTGCCCATCTCTTGAAAAGGGCATCACTAAGATCAATGGAAAAATTAATTACATGCCCTTGGGTGAAGGTAAGTATTAATGCTGTTATTGTAATGGAAGTTTACAAATTCAGTTGTTAATCCTAAAGTCTTGAAGTTAAGCACTGCATAGGTTTTCTGCCACACTTATGATTGCATCCTGTGAATTACATTTTTAATTACCAGCTCAGCCGTAACTATAAATACACTGTCTTTCAGATAGCTTGTTAGGTAACAATGGGAAAATAAACAAACATAGCTCAAACAGTTTCTTAGCCAGAAGAGCTATTCAACTTGCCCTGTTCTAATCAATTCACGAGTACTGTTCATAGATCATGCATGGATCAGATATCTACAAAAGGCAACATAATGAAGCCAAGATGTTGTTTACACCAATGCTAGAAACAAATGATAGCAAGAGTCACGAACCAGCAGAGAAGCTGGTTTACAGTTTCCTCTCCATACATTTTTCTAGTTACACAGTTCTTAAAGTGGTTTTTCTTGTGGAAAGTCTATCATCAATCAAATGAAAAACACTTCAACATTTTCAAAAATAGAAACACAATAAAGGTTATTTATGAGTATAAGAGCATATCACAAACAATAAATGCAGTGTCTAAAAGCTAAAATAGCAAACAAATGTAACTAGTAAAATCTTGTTTTGAATTAAAAAAAAATAAAAAAAAATCAATCTACCTGATCAACGAAAGAATGTTCCTTCCCACTTCCACTGAATTTATCTATTTACAACATCCACAGGTCCCAGTGCTTGAAACAAAAGATGAAGCCCCTTCAGAGAGCCTGGCTGTGTCTCAACCTCATAATATCTTTGTATTTACAAATATACAAATATAAATACAAAAAAAATACAATATAAATACAAAAGCAGTATTGTTATACTCTATATAGTCAGGAATTGACCAGCTGGCAGAATATTCTGAACACAGCTCATAGAAAAACTAAGAGTTTTAACAAACAAGACCCAGAAGCAAGCCATAGCAGCTAAGAATTTGGGTTTCAGTTGTTATTTTACTGTTTTATCCATTTATCTCCCAAAAATTCAAAAGTCAATTTTTAGTGAGTATCCTAAGTGCAGCACTCAACAAACACCCTTGAAGAAAATTATAGTGGGATAAATTTTTCATGCCAGAAAAAAGAGAAAATGTCAAAAGAAAAGCAGAAATTGCATGCCATGGATAACAGCATCATCTTGAATATGATTTTAATGTATCAGAGTGTAATGTGACAAACTGCACTAATTATTTTAAATCTCATCATACTAAAAATATCTCTGTCCACATAAAATATTAAGGGCTATAATGAACATAGGAATTCAAAATTAGAAAGGAGAAAATTACTGCATTAGTAAATCTTCTATCAGTGACAAAAATAATTATTTAAAAAAATAAAACTTATCAGGCAGGCAAACCCACAGAATTCTCCAAACCATCACTATCCCTCTGTTTAGGTCCTCTAATAATGAGAAGAGCAGACAAAACAGAATATGCCATACTGTAAATTGGAAAAACTGTAGAACACATCAGTAACAGGCTGCGCATCCATAAGATCAGAAAAACAGAGACCAAACTGTAATATCATCTCATTTGGCTTTCTGGTTTGAGCATCCTTCTCCTGGAGAATGCTTGCTCCTTCACATACTTGTCCATTGCCCTCTGTACACAAAATGCAGCCCAGCTAACTAGATGAAGTCCCTCACATAACCTTCAGAGAGGCACAGCTAAATTAGGCCATATATCAGAGCATATGAAGACAGCTTTAGCACAATGAACACTGGAAAATGTCTCTATCATAACAAGAAGTAAGGAGGAAGAGCTCAAAATCTCTGTGCCCTAACAGTGAACCACTTGTTTCACCTCTCTCTGAATACTGAACAGGTTTAGGAGCTTAAAGATTACAAAAATTTTGTGTGAAAAATTGGTAATTTTTATGTTTTGGGTTTTTTTTTGTTTAAAATATTTATTTTTTCTAATAGTTTAAAAATCATTTGCCTCACCAGTGACTGAACATAAGCACTATTGTCAGTAGATGTGGAAGAATATAAATGGAAAAAGTGTATAAAGAAAAAAAAAAGCTCACAGCATTAATATTAATAAGTTAAAATTAGACACAGTCTGACCTTGTGAATTACCCAGGAGATCTGATTAAGTACAATCAGATTCCAAGCACTATAATGCTGGGAATAGTGCCTGACCTAAGAGCTTTTCTCATCATGAAATGTCAGCAATAATGACCTCAAGCAACTTCACCCTGAATTTGCTCTGCCTTTGATAAAATACCGTGATAGATCCACGACGTAATAGTAACTTACAAGCTTAGAGAGTCTTCATCATTAAGCATGACATTTTTCCTATACAAAGTGCCAAACTGGAAAGAGAGGCCAAAAGGTCACAATCCAAGGAAGAAGCCTTTCAAAACGCTTTCTTTCAGCAAAGGGTTGCTGCAGAGCCAATGCTGCTAATGTGATCCACAGGGGCTCTCTTCAACAAGCCTGATGGGACAGTTTTAAAATGACCAGTTAAATGCCTGTAGAGATCCAGCTTTCTAATTATTGACTGACCTATGTATTTTTGACATCAGTTATGCCCCTGAGAACCTGACTTGACAGGTAGTTAAAAGTCCACAGTTAAATAAATTCTGAAATAGCCAAGACAAGCAGCCTGACTTCCTAAGAAGATTAGTTTCTTCTGTTCATCGGAATGTTTTGGGAGCTGTGTAAAAACAGACACTATTTTAAAAGAATAGAACCTTGCAAGATTTTGTATGCCAAAGAGCTAATATATACACACATGTACCACAGTCTAAAATTATCTTAAAGCATATAAAAAAATGTGTGCCATAACCATCTGTTGATCAGGATACATTCACATGCAAGGGCTGGGCCTCAAGAAAAATGGCAATTTCAGTTTTGTCAACCACTTACTGAAAAGCACCATAGCCTGTTGTAGACGCAATGTTCATGTTCTCCTCAGCTGATGCTGACAACTCTTTTAAGGTTAGAAAGCTGACTACAGAAGCTGCTTTATAGCAATGGGAAGAGTAATTCAATATGTGAGCTTCAACCAGTCTTTAAAAAAATTCACACAGATCTGGTTTTGCCATAATTGGTTTTCTGCTCTCACCGTCACTCCTTCATTGAACCACCCTCCAGAAGGATGCAGTGTCACATCAGAAAGTAAAAGGCAGAAAAAGACACAAAGCTAAACATTGAGTCAAACAGGGAGGCAAAATGTGCTTTGTAAGACTGAGCAGAATGAGGACTTATCCTAGCACAGTACAGAGAAAGATTAGAACAGAAACAGAGAAGAAATGAAAGGAGGAGCACCTTGAAGGGTGTTTTATTGCTCTTCAAGAGTAAGCCCTAAGAATGTCAGAAACACAAATATTTTTGTAAAAAAGTAACGTTTTATTATTTCTTACAATGATCAATAGACTTAGGGCTGAAAATAGTGGGTGAGTGGCATACTCCTTGTCCTTCATTGTGCTGGTATGTACTATGTTTTCCATTCTTCTGCTTATTCCAGTGAATACAAAGGTTTCATGTTAAATCTAAATCCTCCATCAACCTCTAGAATTATTTTCCCTCAGTATCCAAGTTTCACCTGTATGACATGACTCCAAATACAAAAAGCATCATCAAGAAAAATATGAATCTTGAATAATTATCACCTTTCTGAATCACAGACTCACACAGTACCTGTGGATGTATCCACTGTGAAAAAAGAAGAAAATTCTCCTGGGACCAGTTCGTATGTGACAACACCAAACACTCCTGAATCTCTGTCTGTGGCAACAACATTGATGATTTCTGTTCCTGGCTGTGTGTGACTGCTGATACTTGTCACATAGATGTCTTGTTCAAAAATGGGTTGGTTGTCATTAATATCTTCTATCTCAATGCGAACAAAAGCTTGGGCACTCAGACCACCCTGTTGGATAAATAAGGAAAAAAACAAACAAAAAACAAGATCAATTTTTAAAACAGGAAGGTACACAACTGGCTTCAGTCCATCATTAGGAAATGGAACATACTGCAACAATATTGCAATGAAAATGTCTGTTAAAAGCAACTTGTACCCCAAAAAACAACACATAAGGCAAGCTACATGCGCAGCACAACACCAACGGCTGATCGAGTACATAAAGAAATCCAGCTTCTCTACAACGGTGAGGCCTGAACTCAAAGTCGGTTTTGTTAATGCTAATGAACACCACTCAGCTAGACTTGCTAGTCTAGCCTCACATGCTTCTGCTGACATCACCAACACCCCACTTATTCCTTCACAGATAAAAGCCAGGGGCTTTTTTTCCCCAGAAAGACATGCCCCTCAGGTGACTGCAGTGCTCCAGTAAAGCAGGAATAACTTCTCTCATCTATTTGTCAGATGTAAAAGCATAACCATCATAAGGGTGAATATATGAGGCTTTTTTAAGCAGGGACACAAACTTAAAGCAGTGTAGGACAGCCAAAAGCTGACCTGTCAGGCTGCTGTCTACAAGACCTGTCCTCAATTTATTGACTGATGCCCTACAAACGCCCACTAAAATACCACATAGAACCACATTTAGCCTTGCTCTGGAGTGAAACTGGAGAAGAAAGGAGCCAACTGGAAGATGGATTATCAGACTGTGCTACAGAAAAATACTGATTTGCTATGGCAAATATGAATTCTGTGACAAGTGACAATCTGCAAAAATGACAGTTCTGGGGGTGCTGAAGTGCCCCAGTGAAACTAATGGCAATTTACTTCTCAAGAGGATTCCTTCCATGAGTTTGGAGGGGCTCGTGTTTCCAAGATTATTTTACAGCCATAGGAAGTACAAGCATTTTTAAAAGACAGCAGGTCCACTGTGGCAGAGATAAAAGTCAATTCTGAGGCACTGGCATGTTCAGAGGCACAAGGCAGCACAGGCATGTACAGTTTGCACGTGCTTTATGCACTACTTTAAAACACAGATGGAGGAAGAATCCTGAGCTCTTCAAAGTCACACTGAGCGTGCTGTGCTTGTAGCAGTCACTTAGAGAAACTGCTGACAGAGATCAGATGTTCATGCATACGCATGACAAACTATGCTGAGCTAGTGCAAACTTCATTTTGCAGTCACAGTAGCCATGATACAAAGAAAACCAAACCAACTCAAAACCAACTATGTTGCATAATTCTGCAATCAAATTTTTCACATCAATTATTTTTAAATCTGACCTTCGTTAAATTATCCAAGGATTTAAACTGACTATGACTCCTTTAGACTTACCCTGCCATACAACAAGCACACACAAAACTATTTTTGAGGGTTAGCTTACTGTATCCACAGTCTCAGACTAATTTTTGGGAAAAAAATTACTATCATTATTTGCTCACACATTTTCATAGTGATTTTTGCTTTGTCCTGGTTTTGTTTTTTTCCACTGTGTTGTAATGTTACCTCTATTGGATGCAGTGACATTCCTATAAAGGCTCAAATAAGCAGAAAATTAAGATGATCTTGTGCATCATATGTCTGTTTCACCCACAAACAAGGAGATCTATCCCACATCCTCCTGGTATGCTTCTGAGGGAAATTAGGCATGGCATGCTTCCACAGCTCATGCTGCTGCACAGGCAGCCAGCACTCTTGCCTAAGGACCAGGACTCTAAAAGACAGTCATCAACCTACCAATTACTGGGACTGCCACGGAAACCCCATGCCAATATGGAGAAATGGAGATGGCAGTGAGCCCAATGTCAACACCCCCACTTCAGGGCAAGCCCCCTTCCCCAGTACCTTGATTTCCATGATAAGGAAATCCCTGCACAGGAGCTAAAAGGGAATGCAGGGGAAGGGGAGGTAATGTGCTCTGCTCACTGTCAGAAGATGTTCTGTGAGTCTACAGCCTTCAGGTACTTTAGAACAGAAATCAATTATTTTTAAGGGAAGAGGACCAGGGAGAAGTGAGATCAAGAATAAAAAGCATCTAAAAAAAAGATGGTAGGAACAGCATGAAACCAAACTCACAAGAGCTTGTGTTAAACTGTTTCTTTCAAGCTTCATCATTGTTAAACAGACCTGAAAAAACCCCAAACCCCACTCTTCGGCCAATCTACATTTGTGCTACAGAGCTATGTAAAGACTGAAAAGTCCTTTGAAATTGATTAACCCTAAGTATATAGGTAAACCTATTCTCTAAGAAGACTGACCAAATTTCATAATGGAGACAGAACCTTCTTTTCCTGAAAAAGCAGTGTATACCCTTCACATGCCAAGTATGATATTTACTCAGCTTATGATATTAACTGGTTATGGCACAATTCTTGCTCTGACAACTGAACCAAAGTGCAATTCCAATTGAGAAGGAACAAAAACTCCTATTTCTAATGATGAGCATATACTTCATCTGCTCGGAAGCAAGCAAAACAAATCTTCCAAAATATGAAGACTGACTCACATAAATTGTATTGCTGACAGAAAATTACATTTGTCAAAACGTGTTAACAAGGAGCAGAAAGCCACGGCTGTTCATTTTAAAATCCCTTATCTCAAATGTCTGAGTACTTTTAACTACTGTTGTACTCTCTGGTGTCACAAACAGAAAGTCACAATTACAATGACTTCTCTGTCAGAGTCCTGAGGGTTGTGTCCCTTGTGAAAGAAAAAAGGGACATAAACTACCATCAAACCAAAATAACAATTAATGTTTTCATTACTTCATAAGGATCAAATTTGTGTGAATAGCTAAAGCTATTAGTAGACCTCTTATCAAGTAGACCTTTGTCAAGTCTTAACAAAAAAAAAATTACCCTGCCTTTGGCAGGGGGAACTCTTTGTCTTAAGTAGAAATTATGCTATTTTGAGCAGCTGTATCTCTTCATTTTGGTGCTGCAAAATGCTTAAAACATCAAGATTTTCATCACAGCCTCCAAAGTTTTTGTCAGTGAACCATGCTGTCAAGGTTTTTGTTCCAAACTGAACTATTAGATACAGAATCTCTGACATAAAGGCTTTTTTTTTGTAAACCTAAAGGATAGGTCCATCTTGAAGTTTAACACTGTCAAAGTGGAGAGATGTCTCCAATTATTTCAATAGCCTGAAGTTCTTCAGAAGCTTTGCCTGAGTTTCAAGTGTTTATATCTAGGTTTCAATTGCTCCAGTATAAAAGACAAAGAAAATTGGATAGGGTGGATTACCAAGAAGTAAGAGAAAGTGTCTCTCTATGCAGAAAGGCAGTAAGAAAGTCACTAACACACCTGCTGATAGTGTACTGATGTATGCAGTGATGATGAAGCAGCTGAAAAATTGAAGACCTACCATTTCTTCTTTCTCCACAAGAGACAAGGATACTTCTTTTCATCTTTGCTTAATCAGTGAGAATTCTCCCACAAGCTCTCACAGGATGTTTATTTAAAACCAGTTTAACAGAAGCTGTTTTCCACCTGCCTGTCCATGGGCTCTTGTGTGCAATTTAAGTTCACTCCTTACATTTTCTACACAATGCATGAAAGGCATGACTGACAAGCTCTAAAGCCATGTAATGGAGTAGCCAGAAACAGGTGGGGAAAACTGATAGTTTTGCTGTAAGATAAACTGCACACCACCTGGAAAATACTTTATTTTCCTCCTCATTTCTAATTAACTGTTATTTTCTTTCCTTTTCATCTCTCTACCCTCCTTTGTCACAAGTGACCCTTCATTCTTCCTCTCTCTTTTCTGTTCACATTTCTCCCCTGATCACAGCCTCTGAGACTCATACCTATCATCTTTAATCCCTCAAAATCAGCAGCAGAATGTCAGGAAATAAAATAACTATCCTACTACAATTCTGCTTTAAAGGTAGAGAGTTGGTCAAGACAAGTTCAGATGCACTGAAAATTTTGAAAAGCTGATATTGAATTTAGGTGCTTTAGTATTTAGGTGTCAGTTGGGAAAACTTCTACAGAGTTCCAGTAAAAAGATCAAGCTTTGCCTGTCACACACAAGGCAATAAAAAACTGAACCTTTTTCCCCATTATTGAACTTCTGAAAACACAAGTTCCCTAAATGAAGATAAATGACAGAGCAATTTAAAAATTAAACACCCTATCGTTTCAGTGCATTGGCTATTTTCCTTTAACTTGAGGTAAGATTTATCAACAGAGCAGTAATTTAACTTAAATTAAGGCATCCAGCATTTTTCCTGCAAACATATTTTCTTTCGGATTTTCAAAATAAATTTCTGTACCAGCATGAATATCTTAGCAACTTTTCAGAATTTAGCTGCTATTGTCAAGTTCTCACATACACTTCATTAATGACTAATCTTGATATTCCAGATATGTGTATGTGTTCTTTACATTTTTACAGCTCCAAAACATGTGAATGAGAGGAAAAACTAAACAAACAGGAGAATGCATAATTTTCTGTTGTTACACATTTCAATACAGACTGCTTTACTCTTCAAAGTTTGGGTGTCTGTACTCAAGTAAAAATTCTGAGGACAGAAATCAGATACAAGTGAAATTTCAAAATGGTCAGATAGAACCACCTCTGCTATAGACATTACAGGCAATGTCCTGGAAAAACCCACTCTTATATCCTTATGTTATCATCATAGAATGGTTTGAGTAGGAAGAGACCTTGCAAAGGTAGTCCCGTCCAAGCCCCCTGCAATGAGCAAGGTCAAGTTATTAGACATTCAAATCAGATGAGTATGGAAATAAACAAACAAATATATTTATTTTTTTTCTTTAAAAATCTATGAGGCAGAAAAAGCACACTGCTAAAGGCAATATTAATAAAAGAGTATTTCTTCAGCCCCAGAAATTAACACAGAATTGTGACAGCTAAACAAAAAAACAGATTGTTTAACTATTACAGAAATATCAGAATTCAACAAAACAGAGATATACCCTCAACAGCTACATTCTCAAAATGAAATAATTAATACAACCATCAACTGCAGCTATATAAGTCCGTCTACTCATGAGTATGGAAATCATACTTCACTAAGTTTCTTCAGTGTACAATAACAAAAACTACAGGCATTTTAATGAAAAATACAGCATTTCAAGCACAACTGCATTTTTAAGATGTATTACATACACTTAGGACATTATCTTAAATGCAAGTTTAATTCAAAGTAAGAAATAAAAACTGCATTGCCTGAAATAACTGAATTTTTATGTTTTTCAGGACAAATTGTACTGCAAAATGTGACCTGAATTACAGTTTCAAAAGTGTCCTTATGTTAATTTCAACATTTGAAGGCAACAAATAACCTTTTCTTCAGCTTCTTCACAATTCACCATTAAGCTGAAAAACGTGAAGACAACTACAGACTGGACCTCCGAATGCAAACCACCTCTGAAAATTACCATGCCAATCACACAAAACGAATATTTTGTAATGAAAATAATATAACAAATTATTTTGTTCCATTATTTTTCTAGAGCTTACTAGCAAAATTTTTTTGTTGCATGGTATCAAGTAGGCAAGGTGTCTATTCCTAGACATCTTAATATGTTCCCTACCACACCCTCCTTGCCAGGATCTGCAACAGACTATTTCAGGCACATGCAACTACCCTGTCCTCGCTGTACCATGAATACCCACTTCCAAGCAGCAGATCTTGTACAGTGGGAAAACACTCAGTCATGCAGCTGAAGGGAGGTTGCACCCAGCTACAGCAGCAGCAATGGCATCAGCCAGCTGATGCCATTCCATCAGAAATTATGTCCTTTCCATCAGAAAGGACAAGGAATTTAGCCAGGAAAGTCCCTGTCACCGACAGTAGCCATGCAGTTCTAGCCCACGGTACTGTCTTATTGTAGCTGCAGTGATCTTGAAAGCAGGGAGTAGAAGTAACTTGAAGTCCATTGTTTCCAATAGGAGGAGGAAAATTAGCAAGGACTAAAACATCCTAGAAACATTTTTCCAAACCTTATTTAGGAGTGATTGGGTATTTCACAGCAAATTTTATTAATTTAGGTAAAAATTCACAGTTCATGAATATAATTTTCGGTTCTCTTTAAGGATAAAATATATTATTCAAATTCATGCAGTTTTTACACAGTCGCTACATTCTCATTTAAAAGTATACCAGACATCCAAATTTGCAAATACATTCACAAATCTGGCAGCGTAGAAAGGTGAAACTTACCCCATCTGTAGCTTTTACTAAGAGATCATAAGTGGTTGGATCTCCTTCTCTGTCAATGTCTTGAGACACAAAGATCTGACCAGTGCGTGGGTCAATCTGGAAAGCTTTGGATTTTTCATAAAAATTAAATCCATCATAAAGAGAATACTCAATTTCTCCAAACTGGTCAGCATCTGCATCTGTTGCTTTGACCTGCAGAGAGACAACAGAGATAAAAATTAAGCTGGTGAAACTATTACTCATTAAAACAAAAGTATCTGTGATTTTTGAACCCGTTATGTATTGTAAAAGCAAATGCATATACACAGAATAAATACAAACATGTTCTGCTACCAAAGCTGGCTGCCTGGGGTTCATAAAATATCTCAGCTACTGACAGTGTAATTATCTATCTTCTTCCTTTCCCATGACTGTAAAAGCCACACTCATTAAGCCATGTCAATAGGCAACACCTTAAACTACTTCTCCTTTTTTTTTATTTTTACCCGTGGAGGTAGCTCTTGTGAAAAATTAGAAATCTCTTATGTCATATGTAGATCAGAAAAGTGCTGCAGGACATCCTTACCTAATGTATTCTATAAAAGACTCCACAGATCTTAATTTAGTTTTCACTTGAAAGAGGGCTTGGTGGTACTCATGCTTTTTGACCCACAGGTGGGTTGATTTAAAATGTATTTGACAAACACAGAAGATTTATGCATTGCTCCTTCAATTTCATGCTCCCAAGATCTTTGATAACAAGTGTTTTGTGCCAAGTTTGGCTCCTCTCTGGCACATTCCATTGTGATAGTTTTCACTTAAATTTAGAAACATTTTGGTAGAAAATAATTTATAAAAATATGTACGCATTAAGAAAGCCAGTATTTTCAGTTCTCTAATTTATCATTATTGGATATATATGAAGAATTTCTCCTTTACAATCGGTTTCCTTTTCTACTTTTTCTTTGAAAATTATAAATTCTGTGGGTTTTCCATCAGCCTGTCTATACAAGCACAATGCCTGAAGACCTTAACAGAGCTTTGGAAACTTTAGTATCACGAAGCCCAAGAGCTAGAATTGGTGGGAGCTCACAGAGAAGACCCGTGCCAGTCACTGTCTGCACCTGACACAGGCTGAATAAGATGAGACCCACAGCTCTCAACCACAGACAGGACAAAGATGGAGGTATGCCCATGTGCCTGCCTGCACACAAAACCATCTGGCACAGTTTAAGGTAGAGTGTCAAAAGAAACAGACCAGGACAGGGAGTATTCCTAGAAGTACATTTGGATTAGGTCATCCTTTTGGGGTGATATAAATTAATTTAGTTGCATGGACACAAACTGTGCCCGGTCATTTGGCCTTGGGACCCAGAATAGCCTTTGGCTGTTGCTCCTACCAGAACAAATGTGGCCATAAAGACCAGTTGGTGCTTGCATCACAAGCTCCCTTCTTTGCCCACACGGGAATTGTTTTGGCACTAAGATAGTTAACTGAGACTGAATTAAAACCAAATGAACAAAACATGCTGTGGGAAGGCTGAAAAGCATGGAAGTGGGGAAAGGGAAACCACATAAAAAGTGCCAATTTAAATTATAAAGTTAAAACTTACTCTAGACAAGTTACATCAATCAAAATTTTAAAATGACAACCCAAAAGATATGTGTGTTATTTCAATTATTATTTTTTGCTTGTGATTTGGTTTTTGCTTGTTTTTCAGACTTTTCCACTTATTGGAAACTCAAGATTTTTTGTATTGCAGAAGTATCACTGTGACTGCACCACATACTTCATAATATTTTTCCTCCCATAAGAAGGCTTTCACAACACCAAAGGCCATTATACCAGAGTTTCTGCAAAAACAGAAAAAAGCTCCTTTAGGAAGAGCCCTGTGCTCACAGAGCCCTTCATACCCTTTTTTACACCCTTGCAATTTGCATCCCACAGCTACAGCACAGTGTGCAATGTGTGGCCACTCCTGACCTCAGTCCAACCACTCGTTCTGGGTAATTTAAAGGCAGAATTCACAATCATGAACAGCTAAACAAAGATTCAATCCTAAAAATGCTTTACAGCTGTATGTAAATCAAGTCTACAACATGCATATTTCTCCAGCCTATACTTTGTTATTTCTGTCATAAAAACAAGAACAGAACATACATCTAGTGTGCTCAGTAATCTACCACCCTAATGTTATGGAACAATAATTCACTTGGCCCTTATAAGAAAAGTATTTCAATTTATTACTTTGCCTGAAATCCAACAGGAGTGACAGTACTGAAAGGTTCTGTCTAACTGTGCCTACATGCAGTTACATGTATAAATGCAAACATTTTTGTCTGTAACTGAGCATGAATGATTAATTACAGGTGAAATTTGAGGGTATTGTTAGAAGTTTAGCTCATTACGTTCAGTGACTTGTTTTCTTTGTTGTAAATTATGCAGTCCTCAGACTTTGAACAGTACATGTAAAGGCATAATGAGTAATGCATTTAAATAAAAATACTTCAGTTCAAGGCAATGCAAATTTAAAGGTCTAATTGTGATCAACTTCAATTACTATAATCATCTCTCAGGCAGCAGATCTAAGTGGTAGCAATTTTTGCAGAAAAATATAATCTTTCTCCCCATTCAAGTACCTCACATCCATTCAATTTCTATCCACTTAATAGTCCTTTTTATAATCACTCACCATGGAACCTTTGATCCAAAGAGGGAAGATCTGGAATTAAAAGTGAATGAAAAATTTCCTCTAGCAGACAGATCTGACATTGAATGGCACTATACTTGAGGTCAGGGAAGCTATTAACCATGATCATAGAATCATTTAGGCTGAAAAAAAGACCCTTAAGATTACCAACTTAAATGCAAGTTGATTTAGAAGGAGGAATTCAGTGAAAAACATGCTAAGAAATTCAAGGGTTTTGACACAATTAAGAGACCAAGTTGTTGAAGATCTTAGAAATTAAAACACACAGTAGTCGCTGTCCAAAACACATTGGGTTGTGATAGCATACTGTGAGTACCAATCCTACAGAGTATTGCAGCAGTTAATTGCCCAAGAGCTGTGAGTTACCGCAGCTAAAACAGGAGGAAATGAAGGCAGCAGCAGGAATTTTCACAGTGGACTGATCAAGAGTGTTGTATGTTGGCAATATCACAAAGGTGATAGAGTTGAACAGATTTATGTGCCTTAAAGGAGTGGGAGGGAAGAGAGTACCAAATAACAACCAAGTAACACCTCTGACAAGCCTAATACAAGATTGGAATCTTGGAGAAAAAGAAACAGGAAGAAAAGGAAGGCTTATTCCCCCAAGGTATTTCTCGTTTTACTAAGTATGTTTTCAATACAGTAAGTTGAACATTCAAGTTTTTAAGAAGTGTAAACTTGGGAGTAAGTTCAGGACAAAGTATTTTCCCAAGAAACACTTTTTAACGCCAGCAAGAGTCAGTGTATGGATAGCTCATGGCTGGATCTCTCCCATCAGTCATGCTTCCTGTAGCCTACATCCTTTGGTCAGCTTGCGCAATGTCTAGACTAAAAATCTGTCAGAGAAAAAGAGTTTCTTCTGTCCTGTTGACACTACCAATAAAGTGGTCCGACTTCAGATATCCTCTCTGGAGGAGAAAACAGGGGGACCCAGAGAAATGCTGTGCAGAACAAGTAAAAAATCTGACCCATCTGTGTGATGATCAGACAGACTAGTGCAAGAGAATAACAAACTGTGCAAAGTGGTAGACACTAAAGGGTGTAAGAAGATAAATAAAATTCAACAGTGCTGGAAGTGCAGAAATATTCTTCTATTTGCATACGGAAAAGAGGGGATGATCTCAAAGAATCTGTGATTTTAGGGATAATCACACTAATTTCCTCACCCACTTCAACCTGGTAACACATATCCAGGTTTAAATGGAAAAAAAAAATTGCTGGCAGTACACTTAAGTAAGAGGGAACAGAAACATGTTTTAGCACTGTGCTGAGAAAGGAGAGACTTCAGAGCCTACAGAAAGAAACATTCAGCAGATCTTCATCTGCTTCCATTCACTTCAGTGGAATGATGACAACTCACAGAAGTGGGCAATATGTCTCCATTTTTTACAGTCATTGAATATTGTAACCAATAAACTAATAGTAAACAAGATTATAGAGAAATAGATCTGCTACTAAACTCCACATTGCTTTAAACACAATGTCATTTTAAGATAAAAAGCCCCCTGGTTTTTTTTGTTTTTTTTTTTTAAATTTCTACTCCTTTTTATCCTGAACAAATTTTTAGCTTTCTTTCTTTTGCTTCCTAGATATTATTTCCTAACAACGAAACCTATTTTGAAAAGCAGAGCAAATATTATGTTATATGCAAAAATGGGGGGAAATGTTTTGTTCCCCCAAAACCACAACAGAAAAGACAGCCCTATTATTTGCAGATCAAGAATTCAGAGCCTATACAAAAATTTTTAGGATTTAGAGAATGCAGCCTTGAAGATGACTGATTAGCAATGCTGAATTTCACATGTGAGTGACCAGAATTAATTTACATCTTTCAGACAGACAGACTAAAGTAGACCTGACCACTGAAAAGACCAGGCCATTCAGCCAAATAAGTCATCACCACAGTCATCTGTGATAGCAGTTAAATGAGACTAAGAAATATCAATTCTCCACAGCATAGGAATTTTTACCATACCACACATTCTGTTAAGTTTACTTCACTTGATTTCAGCTAACCAAGATAGAGATTTCATAGCTGTTAAAATCTGTTTGGTGGACTCAATGTCTGAGCATAAGACAGATTTTGTGCATTTATTTTGTGCACAAAAAGCCTGTTTGGTTGTTTTACTTCTACTGATATAATGAAAAGTAAGTTAATTACCAGCAGCCAATTTTAAAGAAAATCAGAATATAGGGTAAATAAAAGCATGCTAAACTACTGAGGACAACCAAGGGATCAGGCCCAGCCAGCATAGGTTTAGGAAAGACATGCTCTGCTTGACTAACCTGATCTCTTTTTATGGCAGGTGAGCCGCCAAGTGAACGAGAGAAAAAGCTGTGGATGTGTCTACCTCAAGTTCATTCAAGCCTTTGATACTGGCTCCCACAGCATTCTCCTGGACAAGCTGGCAGCCCATGGCTTGGATAGGTGCACTCTTCACTGGGTTAAAAATCTGCTGGATGGCCAGGCCCACAGAGTGGTGAGAAATGTGCCACAACCAGTTGGATGGGGCCATCCCTGTTCCATATCTTTATCAATAATTTGGTCAAGCAGACTGAGTGCATCCTCAGGAAGTTGGCAGACACCATCAAGTTGGGTGGGAAGGTGTATCTGATGGAGGGCTGGAAGGTCTGGAAAGATCCAGACAGGCTGGACTGATGGGCCAAGGCCAATTGTATGAGGCTCAATAAGGGAAAGTGGCGGGTCCTGCACTTGGGTCACAACAACCCTGTGCAGGATTAAAGGCTGGAAAGCTGCCCAGTGGAAAAGGACCTGGGGGTTCTGGTCAACAGCAGCCAAATATGAGCCAGCTGTGCTCAGGTGGCCAAAGCAGCCAATGGCATCCTGGCATCAGGAAGAGCATGGCCAGCAGGACCAGGGCAGTGACTGTCCCCTGTACTTGGCACTGGTGAGGCCACCTTGAGTCCTCACCAAGGCTGCCTCCTTGGCACCATGAGTCCTCTGTCCAGTTCTGGGCCCTCACTACAGGAAGGACATTGAGGTGCTGGAGCATGTCCAGAGAAGGGCAAGAGAGGTAGTGAAGGGTCTGGAGAGTAAATTATACAAGGAGCAACTGAGGGATCTAGGGCTGTTTAGCCTGGAGAAAAGGAGGCTCAGGGGTGACCTTATCACTCTCTACAACTACCTGAAAGGAGGCTGTATCCAGGTGGGGGTTGGCCTCTTCTCCCAGGTAAGAAGTGACAGAACAAGAGGACATAGCCTCAAGCTGCACCAGTAGAGGTTCAGGTCAGGAAGAAATCAGGAAGAATTTCTTCACTGAAGGGGTGATAAAGCAATGAAACAGGCAGCCTAGAGAAATGGGGGAGTCACCATCCCAGGAAGTGTTTGAGAAATGACTGGAGGACTTAGAGGTATTGTTTAGTTGATACAGTAGTATTTGATCAAAAGTTGAACTTCATAATTTTGAAGGCCTTTTCTACCCTTAGTGATTCTGTGACTGTATACTCCACAATATTCATCATCAAACTCAAGTTGAATTGAGATGAACTCAAGAGACAAGACAAAAACAGACAAAATGGTGAAAACTAAAACTAAAAAAAAAAAAAAAAAAGGAAACTACCAGGGACCTAATAAGAAACATCAACAGCACAAAATCCAGCATTGTTACATTTGACATAATAAAGGACAGCAGGCCTGGAACAGGCACAGCAATACCTGACAGCATGTCCTCACTAGATAAGTGTTTTAATTCCTCATGTAGGCAACTCAAGCACCACCAGAATAGTTAACTACTGTGGAAGCATCTGCTCTGCCAAACCTTCATGCCAGGTCCACAACCACAGGGAAGGGAAGGAGCAGTCTGAGTTGGTGGCATGCTGTCAGCAAAATGTGACTGTAGAAATATTGGCAGTGAAATTACTTGTAGAAGACATTTTTCAAGTCAGTTGCCTGTATCTGTATAATAGATCAGCATGCAAACTGCCACAATCACACGTCAAATGTATTCAAGTCAGTGCTCTGACTTACAACCCTGGTTAGTGAGAAATAGCATATCGAACACAAACCAATGATCTCTACTCACAGCTGCCTGAGGCGGTGCAGACAATAATGCTGACAGCAAGCCTAAAGAGTGTAATAAATACATTACTTTGGAATTTTATTTATCTGCCTCAGCACCCACGATTAACCCTCATCTCCCTAGTGCAGCAGGTTTAACACATGGAAATGGGAATAAAGCTGCAGATCCACTTGAAGTCCTAAAAGCATGAGCCTTGACTTCAAATGTCAAGCCTTGACTTCAACAGTTACCGCTCAGGAACTGTTTGCCTGAGGACTTTATATCTGGTCCTTAACAAGTGCAGTGCAGTGACAGCAGAAAAAGCCCCTTCAATCTCAAAGTGGGCTGCATCCAGAAAGCCATAAATCAAAATAACTGGAATGTAAGCTGATCTTTTAACTGGCTTTGATGCTTACTTTGTCAACCACCACAGGTACCAGATACTCAAAAAGTCCCCAAAGAATAAGAAAATCCTTAGTCCTCATCCTTGCTCTGATGCAAAGTATCTCCACTGTGATGGTCAAGTCAAAGGACTTGACTGATGTCAATTTTTCTGCATTTTTTTGAATGCAGAATGAATACCTATAGGATAGAGACTACCACAGCTGAACAACCAACAATAAGCACTACACAGACACAACCTTGCTAACCTGTACTGAAACTGATGCTGATTCCCCCAGCTGATTCTTGATTCACTCCAGAAATTGCCATCAGTTTTAGGAAGGTGGTAATAAGAAAAAAGTCATTCAACATTCAATAATTAATTCTCAACAGCCTTTCACATGAAAAGGGAAAAGCCTAAATGCAAGCAGAGACAGAGGCCAGACATCCTCTCTGCTCAAGGACAGCATGTGAAACGTGACCTCAGCTAAACATTAGATTTTATAATTATAAGGCTTTTGTTATTGCCTTTTCAAACAACTACATCTGTTTGGTTTGGGGTTTTTTTTTGGCGTGCACCCACATGAGTTGTACAGAAATTCCAATGAACTACATGGTTTTAAAATCAGGTAAAACTAACCCCATATGAATCCCATATAAGTCTCTCATAAAAGATCACACTGATTTTTATCTTTATAATACACTGGTTTTTACAACACTCTCTATCTTCTCCACAACAAACAAATGAAAAGAAGCAATTTACATGATGAACAATTATGAGATCTTGGGGTTTTGCCTTCTCTGCTCTTCTGTGAATCTAACTGATGACTGTGAACAAACCTGCCAATAAGAAATATTGACAGATCTTTGATTTACTGCTTTCAGTTAGTCTACAGAAAGCAAGAAAAATTAAAATCACTGGAGGAGAAAACAGCCTAAGTACATTACAGCATCACACTTGCAATTCTGAACACCAGACACTATTCAGCAAGCCAAGTCCAGATCTAGGAAGAACTAGGCATTTCATTCTGCATAGTAATCTGCAATTCCTGCTCTAATGCTAGCTAGAACCTGAATTCACTCCAGTTTTACACAGCTATTCCTGACATACCTTAAGTTTTGCTCCATGCCTCCTGCGAAACAGCACAAGCAGCTGGATTCCATTGAGGTGAGCCAGGATCCAGAGGTGTGGGAGGCAGGTCCAACTTGGAATGCCTGACCTTAATCACTCTTATTACACTGGTAGGATCTGGACCACCAGAGAATACAATTGTCAATGTCTGAATGCATAGCAAGCAGCGGTACTGCTAAATGCCTACCTATCACATGATAGAGTAGGGGTTAAAAAAATGTCTTTTTCAGAGTACAAACCTTAAGTTCCAGCATCAAAAATGTCTGCTAAAAGGACCATCTACTCTGTCAGTCTGTTTGGTCTACATTGTCTTCCTTCTTATTGTGTAAATATAATCAAATAGAAAATAATTTAATCATCTATGTAAACTGAAAGAACAGAAATTAAAAGAGAATGTATTTCTGAGGAAAGAAAAAGGAATTAACAGCAAACAGAAAACATTTGCATGACTAAACCCTTATTTAATCACTGAAGTTAACTCACCTACTTTTCATTGGAAGTAGCTCCATCCATTTGTTAACGCTGCTCACGTACTCTGATATAATTTTATATTTTATAACATGCTAAAACCTTGCTATGCACAGTTAAGGCTTTAAGTACAAATCCATTTTTATTCATTAGTAAGCTACAGAGCCCCAAGACTGAATACCTCTGCCAAGCAACAGCAGAGAACAAAATTTTCCCTATTCTGTGCTAATTTCATAAAGCAAGGAGTGATGTGTTTATTAATAGAGAATATCTATCTCACAAATAAATATTTGTACTGAAAATGTTATTTCAATGATCTTAACACTGGGGCACATTTTAACTTTTAATGGCAGGATTATTTTAAAATTATATTTAATAAGTTGTTTTAAAAAGCACCAACTTAAGGTACTAGCTATCTTGTTTAGGGCAACTTACTATGAAAAACAAATCAATAATGTAACTTTTATTAGTAGCATGTATTATAGTGTTAATAAAAAATGTTAGAATAATTCAAATTTTTTGCTTAGATCAATTAATATCATTACTATACTTATAAAGCTGCAGTGGGATATGTTATTTAACTGAGCCTAAATGATGGAAGTATGTATCCTGAATTCAGAGTATGTATGTGATCTTTAAACAGAATACTAATGAAAAAAAATAATCTTTTGATTTTATTAATCTGACAGACAAATTGCAGGAGGATGTTACAAAGGAGAGAAAGAAGAACTCTAAGTAGAAAAGCAACCTTGCACCCAGCTGTCTTCCTTTCGGCACTGTTTTGGACAAATGGATTTTGAGTCAGATCAAGAGTAGGATCCAATAAAAGCTCATCATAAAAGCTTTGTTATTGGTGCAACATTGTATTTCAGCCAACTCCTGATGCAGCTGACCTAAGGCAAATGGTAAGAAGGTGGCAGGAAAAATTCAGTCCAGGTAGAGTATAAACTCTCTTAAGTATTGATCTTATGATAGGCTAAATCTGAACACTTGCAAACATTTGTGCAAACATTTTCCAAGCCCCAAAACCAGTCTGAGCTGCTAATTCCTGCCTGCAAACCACAGTGCTCCAACCAATAGTCCTGACTGGAGTGCTACAACTATTCATGGAGCTCTGTTGTAAACAAGATCACCAAGAGTAACATAGTAGTCCATTTAAAGAAAAGAAAACAGAATGAAACCCAAGAAGCTTTATTTATATATAGTCAGCTTATTGAAGTTTATTTCCTAGTTCCTTTCTGAGTCACACTAACAAGTATCAGTGAGCAGCCAAAATTGAAAGCTCAAATTTACTTTGCTGCCAGACTGAAAGGATTTGTTATTGCACTTTTACAGTAACAAAGACTATGTGTGGGCTAAATTGCCACTTACAAATGCACTTGTAAATTGCTGCACTCCTTGGGTAGATATGGTGGCTTAGCACCAGAGAAAGAGTAGCAAGGCAGGCCAGCTGGAGGCCCCCTATCACTGGAGAAGAAATCTTTGAGATATCATTGCTTGTCAAAAAGTCCTAGCAGAAGGTTAACTCAGAAAATGCACACTTTTGCTCAAGGCCAGAGAAGATGTCAGAGAGGGTCAACTCAGAGCGCAGTCCCCTCCACATCTTTATTACAGCTGTGGGTATTCCATGCAATGTATGTGGGCATTTGCCAGAGCAGCGAGTTGACTGGTCACCACCTTTCCACAAATCAGCAAGGAGTCCTCATTTAAAAAAAAATCCACAAAAACTCAGAGCAAGCAGGTGGAAGTTAGACAGATTCTTTTGCATTCCTCATGGCATCAGCTGTTTCATTCTATTTCTTCAAATAGTGGTATGCTTCCTACTGCCCATACTCTTTTTACAGATATTTACCTTTCAGACTGCTATCAAGTCAATAAGTTAAATGACAATGGACTTGTTTAATTTACCTAATCATCCACACATCCTTGACAAACAGGTATTTCTATTTCAGCCATTAAAAATCAGGTTTTTAATGGCTGTAGCAAATGTACTAATATAAGTTAGATAAACAGCAATATCATGATCTTTTGTCCCATTTCATTTTGATCAGTGTGGTGAGGTTCAAGAACATCACTTCAAGACATGCTTTGCAGAGCACGTAAGCAAAGGAAGGCAAAGGCACTTTGCATGTCTAATGCTCTGAGTCCAAATGCCCATTTAGCAGACTGCCAAAGATTAACAAATATGAAATGCCTTCCAGAATCTCTTCAGAAAGCTGGCCTCTTTTGTCTTGACTCCTTCTGAATATCTGTTAATGTGCTTACGTCCAAAACTACAGTATTAATAGCATGTTCTAGCTTGGCTCTCAGAAATATGGTCTGCACTCCTTTCATTTATTGCCTGCAAAATTTTGTGTTCCTAAGTGTTAAAAGAATAAACTCTCTCCTAAGGAGAGCATATATTTTGTGTAACTGGAGTCTTATAAATCATGTTTAATATATATTTGGAAGCAAGTAGATGAGGGCTCTCTTAGTTCATTTCTAATTTTATGGAAAATTTAAAACATGGCCAAACTCACAGCTTGAATATTGTATTCATAGCACTTGAGAAAAATATTTTCATATTTTGTTCATTGTAGATTAAAAATTAGTGAGGGATCATATATATATATATATCTCCTAATAATTGATGCAAAAATGAAGCCTGACACAAAGTTGAGACATTTCCCTTCTCCTTCCTTCTAAATCCATTTTTTTCATATATACACACAATGTTATTTTTCTCTCCGACACTGCCTGTCTATATTTCTAGCTATATTTGCTCTACACAAGCCTCACACTCACAGAATTTAGGGGATAGCAGAGGACAATAAGCAATCCTCAGAAAGAACTAGAACGTCACAAAACATGCAAATCTTAACCTCAGTTGCATGACATGAAGCAAAATCTATCTAATAAAAAAAATCCTTTAGTAATTTATTTGGTTTGAAATACAAGTTCTTCAATTTAAGATAGCTGTATATTTTACAAACATGATTCAGATGGTCCAGCTTTGAATATGTGGAGGTAGCAGAGCCACACCCAAAGAGTTAAAGGGTATCACCTATGATCCATGATGTTTAAACAATGATATGCAGAAGCATGACAAACTCACCACCACTCTAAATTTAACTCAAAACAGAGCTTTTAAACACTCATTACTTAAAACTGAACATACCATAAAACAGTTCCCGATCCCAAACTAAAAGTCCTGATTAGTAGCATTATGAGAATTACACTTATTCATAAAGCAAAAATTCTGTTTGATGAAGGGCTAGTAAAATTTACCTGAAACACATTATCATGCCAACAAGTCATACACATCAATAATAAAAATAATTGCATGTACACTCTTTCACAGGCTACAGATCTTCAAATGAATGTAGTCATTCAGAATCTGTGTCATTCAGAATTACAGGGCCAGAAGTACTTTATGCCCTTTTCGGACCAAGCTACATGTCTGAATGAAACCATGAGATGCATCTTTCTGTCTACAATCAGTCCCTGTTCATAAAACCTCCACACACAAACCCAGCTACATGGGTAGTAACAAGAGCAGCACATTATATGTGCACAAGTCAGGATACACATCCAGACTGTGCACTGTGTGACAAGTATTTGTCACTGTGAGGGATGCACCTCCATCAGATTGGAGCCTAGGAGCAGACTGTCCCACTGAGCTGCATACACCACACAGAAATGCAAAAATACGAAAGCTTCCAGGCCAGAAAAGTCCTGAGCTAAGTAACAGTACCAAAGAGAAAGTGTCATGAACCTGCAGCACAAGTGGTCACCCTCCCCTCCTCCCCTTCATTGTAATAGATGCATTACAGACTCCAATTTCTACATTCATCCTTTGTTTGTGAGTTCAGAGCATTTAAATAGCATGACACAGTACATGACAAACCAAGACCTTAATAAAATACACCCCATAACTTCAGGAACATGATATGAGGGAATAGTTGAAGCACATACACAAGCACAGAAAGTGACCAAGTTTCATAGTGTAACATTTAAGGGAAGCACACTGTGTACTTGCAGCAATTTTTAATTTGTAAAAATAACAGATGGATTAAGTTCTGGGAAGGAAATGAGAGGGGCTGATGGTATAAATTGGCCACACCAGTGATACAGACACAAGCACCCCTTTCATTTGACAAGGAATCCTGCTCCAAACAGGACACTGAAGTCCTATACTCTTCCTATACTTCTTACACAGCAGAAGTCAGCTGTTTTGAAAAGGGAGCTGATGAAAATCAGAAGGCTAGGTCCATTTTCCTCAGCTCCAGAAAACTCCAAAGTATTTTTTTTTCTCTTAGGAAAAGGAAATGCTCTGTTCTGGGAACTCATTCTGAACATTTTGGATTTAGCCCCTTCAGTGATCAAAACAGTTAACTGGAATGAATTTCAGCTTCAGTGATCAGAAGAATGAGATGGTGCTGGCAAGTAGAGGGATTCATCAGTATCTGCTCTTCAGAAACAAAAATTCAAAACATAGCAACTCCAAAAAGAAGTGTTATGTCCAACATGGTACATACAGAATTTATACATCCATAATTTTTGGGAGGATTGAGGCTTCCCTGAATATTCAGACAGTATGTCTCTAATACTAAATCACTTTATCACATATGCTGCTTTTAGACAACCCATTCCCTATTTCCTCATTACTTTTTTCTCAAACAAATGGATGAGACTATTTGAACCATGGTTTAAACTATAAACAGACCAGATAGTCTGATTAAACCAAAAGGATCCCTGTGGTTTTGTCACTTCTATGTGCTAAATTTGTAGCCCTTTAATTTCCATTGCTGTGTAATATTCCTCCATCTTCTGGAGAAGCTGAAAAGACAAATTACAATAGCAAACTGCTGAATAATGAGATTCTGTACCCAATTGCTCCCACCTTTCATGTGCATTATGGTACCTGTCCACGATGTTTGTTATTCTCAGCTGCCTTTGTTTAAAGGAACTTTTCATCATGTGGCAAAAAAGTGACTAGTTTTTCCCAACCACTGCCATGCCATTTCACCCCTAGCCCTGGTCCTCCTCCTCAGAGGAGTGGCAGCACTCCCTCATCTGCAGCTGTACAGCAAAGACATAGCAACAGTCTTTTAATTTAACTATTTAAACTGTTTCTTGCTGAGACCTTGGCTCCTGCTAAACAACAGAAATGGGAATCACACCAACTAGTTTCACAACAGACCTATTGTATTTCATCTGCCCAAGGGACCCTGGAGTGAACACAGAACAGAGATGGGGATATCTGAATGAATGTGTGTGTTCTTTCCACTTTGCTTGTAAACACACCAGCATATTTTATTTTCGAGGTTTCATTCCACTACACAGAATCAGAGCTTGTTTCCTAGCATGTCTTGCCATGATCTCATTTTTTCCCCCCCTTCCTTCCCAAGTGAAGTTGTAGCTTTTGCAAGAACATTATAAAGATGTAAAACTTCCAGACTGGAGCACAGCAACTGGACCTTTAGTGCAGGCCCTGGTTACTGGACAACGGTCAGTGCCAGAGTTTGAAGATCTGAAGAGCAAGATGCAAGAACCCCACAGCTGACAGTTGACCCCTCTCCTTTCTTCTCTACCATGAGGTGCTCATCACAAGTATAATAGTTAAACAGGCTAATAGCCAAAGGTCAGGGTTTCATTATTTTTTAAACTCTTCTAAATGAACTGTCTTCAGTTGTGTTAAATACATAAATGTCCAGCTTTTGCCCAAAGTAAAACCCTTGCCAAGAAAAGTCATGGCTACCAATCATCTTCTCAGGAAGAACATTCTCATAATTTTTTAATTTATGCCTTTTCAATTTAATGAATTATTTTATATTATTACACAAAGAGTGAAAAGGTCCTAATATCTACACTGAAATATTAAATTATTTCATAATTCCTTTACTTAGTATCCCTTTACTAATTTTCTGGCCAAGATAAACAATACCAGTCTCTCTTTTCCATTTCTGAAACAGGAAACACTTGACATCAGTCACAGCTTGTTGGGAAGCTGAGCTAACATATCTGCAGAGTCACATCATACAGCACTGTATGAAAGACTAAAGAAATCCATCTCCTTAACAAGTAAGGAGCCAGTGTTGTCCTAGAAAAATGATGGAGCAGCACCACTAAAAATCCTTTTCCACAGATAAGGATCTACTAATGCTTGATATCCATCCATGCTTTTGTCCACACAGATTGCAGTAAGGTCCCTTTTGCCTGTGGGAACATTGGTAATGACTAATAATTGCTGCTGATGAGCACTTAGGCATGAAAGTTGAAAAGTCATGAAGTGATCTCTTAAAGGAGTGACCTCCATCACAGAATATTCTGAGTTGGAAGGAACCCAAAAGAATCTAGTCCAACTGTTAAATGAATGGCCCATACAGGGATTATACCCATGACCTTGGTGTCATCAGCACCATGCTCTAACTGAGCTACTCTCAGTTGACCCTGAATAATGCACCAGAGTCCTCCACCAAGAAGGAGGATGGAATTGGTTGGTCTACCTTATCACTGTTGGACCTGGCAACAACAGGCATACCTTCATAACAACTGACATTTAGATTCACTTCACCACAAAGTATAGAGCTTGCTTAATTGGCAGCTGTTTCAAATTTGAAAATACACTGTTTACTGTAGTACTTGAAGCCTTCAGTGCACTAAGTGAAAGGTAGGATGCAATAATGGTGCATGGAGCAGGATGTAAATCAACTCATAGAAAGGCTAAAGAATAAAAACTGACATTACAGAATTATGAAACAACTCATGGCCTAAAGCAAGTACAGCACCCCTGCAGCTCGAATTAACTCCAGTAGAAAAGTGATGGCAGGGAAAGGGTCATACAGTTGGAGGACATCCGCTGTCTTAAATTAAAAAGTTGAAATTAAAACTTGACATTTTGAAAAAGTCAGTTCCAAAGTGTGACAAAAAAACAGTTAAAACAAATCATCATGAATATATACATGTGCTGCTATCAAAGAACTACTTTCCAAAGAGAGGAGAAACCTAGAAGTGAAAAAAAGCAGTCTTCACAGAGAAATGAACATAAGGGAATCGTATTTTAAAATGCGATTCTTTCTACAAGATGCTACAAAATACAATTCAGAAGTTTATGAAAGAATTAATTACAATGAGAGTGATGGGGCTTGGTAGTAAAGTAACTGCTCTGTCACAAACTAAGTGTACTCCATCAGGTCCACCAGTTCTACACGAGCACACTTCGAGAATTAAAGAAGCCTGAGTACTTTAATGGTCAGGTACTGTAAACGCAGATGCAGTTTTTTGGGACAGGAAACAGAAACATGATCTCCCAATAGCCACCACGCTCTGTGCTCCACTACAGTTCACAACGTTGTAATTTGAGCTGCTCCCACACAAGTAACCCAATGCCTCAGTCTGAACACACATCTGGTAATGTCATGCACATCATGTGCAGTGGGAGCACAGGTGGGGTGATATAAAATGAGGGTGTTTTGAAGCAAACGCAGAATGGACTGGAAGTACATCTAGAAATAATTAAATACAGTGACTGTAACAGTAGCAGCCAAAGCTCATGAACAGCGAGCTGTCTTAAATAATTCTTGGTAGAGCTACTTTACCATTAGCACACACTCATAAATAGCTTATATCAAAGAAAGAAACTGCTTCTTCTTGACAGCAGCAGAACTAAACAGAACTACAAAGCAGGGGATTCTCGCCAACTACTTGATTATAAAAATTATCTGCTAGGCTGTGCAATATGCTCAAAAATAAACAAGTAAAAGTAAGCAAGGTAAAGAGATTTATAGAAAAACACCATCACAGTAGCATGCAAAGGCATTTGCAAAATGTATGTCAAAATCATTTTCCCAGTACAGACAGTATTTCTCTATTACTGCATGAAATCCTGAGGGACTGGTTTGAACTGACCATGACTACACAACACATTTTGAAACCGACCCCACTGTCACCACCTGTGGGTTCCAGACAAAAGAAAAGCCTTTTTTGCAGGCCAGCACGCAGAAAAATATCTTTCTCAGCATTATTTTCTACTCTGGCAGTATCTCCTTACTGTACTGCCATCTGATCTATAATCTGATGAAAAATAACTATTTGCTCTAGCTTTCCTCTAGTCTAAATGACTCCTTTAGTTAGAGAAATACATCTTCAGTGTTTGATTTAAAATTCTTAAACTAAGAATTTTCACCAAAAAAAAGTTATGCAATTTATTCTTTGTTATGAAATTAATAAAAATAGATTTAATACAAAAGTCAAAATAAATTGTGTCATGGCATATTTTCCCTCCTTTAATAATCTTTCCTCTTGCAAAGAATTTCATTATTTTTTAACATGCTAGTCTTGGACTGGGAAATTCCAGGAAAATTACCATTAGCTTTACAATGTCATCACCTTGGCATTCAAAGGTGAACAAATGCAGACTTTGTGCCTTTATTAAGGCATATTTTACACCTAGTTTAGAAAGAAACATCACTCTGTGGCAAGTAATGTCAGTGATAAAACATGAGCAAAGTCATGCTGGCATGTATTTATTTGATGCTTGCTGATTGAGATAACACACACAAAGAAAATTAAAATGAATTACTAATAAATATTGGCAATGTTTTACAAAACAGATAAAGGGATAAAGATAAATTATAGAAAGCTTTGAATGATTGATCAGGTATTTTGTACTGCAGCTTCATGACAGCCCAATGCTTCCAGCATGACTGCTCCTATTGATGATAACACTACAAAGAGCCCTGCCCTGCCAAAACACTGAATACCACAAGGAAAAAAGATTCAGTTCAGGAATTAAACAGGCTATACTAATCATGCATCAAGTATAAAAACTCCCACCATAAAACTGAAATCAAAAGCAAAGACAGTATGTCAATAGTGAATGGGATAATTCATGACAGAAGTGAGAAATGTCTCTTGCTGCAAAATACAGCAAAACAAACTCTCTTCAAGCAAGTAAAATTACAACATACCTTAATAATTAAATATTTAATTAATACCTGCTTATCATATAAGCAGGTCTGTCAGAGAGATCTCACCTTGAAATCAAACTCATTAATGCAAAAATCAGTAACTACACAACAGCAAATGACATAAAAGATCAAGTGTAGAAAGTCACAGCCTTTGTGACTTTAACACCACAGTTAACAAATACAGTGGTGAGCATGCATGTACTATGTTGGTCTGTTTTACTTTATATGCAGCTCCTCTGCATTTGAGGAATTATGCTAACTCCAGAGATCATCTGGCTTCATCCTTGGGCCTATTAACCATTGATTAACACACTGACAATTTTTAAAAGCTTCTCCTCTTCACATGTGCGACCAACAACAGCTAAGAAAGTAAGCTGTTTCTGCTGCTTTGCAGATAACAAGGATTTACAGTTTTGAACTTTGACTCAGTGGAAATCAGAAAAACCTGCTTCTTTAGTGCCAAGACAAAGTTCTGAGGTGAAAAAGCATTTTTCTACACCACTTTAAAGTATGAATAGTACTAGATCCTCTCTGTTGCATGCAAAAGCAGCTTGTTATGTGGACAGAGTCTCTGTATGAAGGTATATCAGCTGTCTCACATTAACATGCTTAACAACACAAACACAGTTACAATACAGATACAAAATTACAAATGTTGAATTAATTTTAAGTTAGTATAAAGTTGGTATTAGCCCTTTTTTTCAGCTAGCATCAGAATCCCATAAATCTTAGCTACTGTTGAGGTCTTGGTCCTTATTTTCTTTGGCTAGGTTATAGCTAAACATATCAACTCTCCCTCTTTTTTGAGCTTTAATCACTCAGTAAAGTAACTATTATTATTTTGTCTATTGGGTTAACCTGTCCACAGTCACATGCTACTTACATGAAATTTGAAAGGTCACACAGCAGTCATTTTGTGTGCAACCAGATAATGTCATGTGAACAACTGCATTTGGACATTTTAATGTAAACAAGTCTAATGAGATTTTATTAATTTTGTGGGAAATGCTCACATATTTCCTTAACATACATTTGGCTCCCATAAAAACCCCAAACAGCCAGCCCTGACAAAATGAAACCCCTTCTCTCCTCTGACAGGACAAGCTCCTGTTGGAGTATATCAGCACCAAACACAAAGGAACCCACTTTTAGCACAGAGGTCTCACTATCTGTACAGTTTTAGGCTATTTTGTTTTTCACTTAGCTGCCAGAAGGACTAGTTTCTTTCACAATGTGCTCTGTAACAATTGAAGCAGCAGTAACAAGTCCAAGACACCCAGTCGCATTCATGACGGCTAAGAAGGTATAAAAGTAAGACCATTCATCAGTAACATGTTATAAAGCTATTCCTAAGAATCTGGGTTGGTAAAAGAAAGGCAAATTTAACTTTTCCCCATTGTTTTTCAGTTACATCATGCTTCCTTTTAAAAATCTTTTGAGAAGAATCTCCTTTGAAGCACACCATATTTGACTATCCATTTATTCAACTCCCCTATTTACTTATTTGTCTGTAAACTCCCAGTTCCTCAGGAAAGCAAGTAGAGTGTAAGACACTTTACAAGAATTGCCTCCAAATCCATTCAGGCACTGCCAAGAAGTGGGATTCCTCCCAGATGAGGATGTTACTGCCATAAACACCTCACAGGGGTCACTGGGCTTGTGGCGAGCCAGTTTTAGAGCTCTTTTCAGAAAATCCAAATGTTCCTGCTCTTCCTCTCCCCAAAATCACCAGGGAAAAATTAAATATAATGGCTTATGTACTGCCAGCACCCCTCTCTGCTATGATATACAAGAGCATGATTTCACAAGTATCCAAGATGTAGCCTATATAGAGGACAGCTGATTGAACCCCAGCAATCCTAAGATTGTCCTAGTGCAAAAGAAACACCTTTCAAGTATCACTCATATCAGACGCAATCTCCCTACACAACATTAGGCTACCCGTTTTGGTATTCATCTGAATTTATCATCCTTCCCAAACACTCAGAAAGCCAGAACAGCTGCAGGCAGAAAGAGGGGAGTGGTGTCAATTCGTGCCACAGCTGGACTTAATCACCAGGATCACAAGTTCTTCCACCTTTAGGCCTCACAAGTTTGACTGCAACAGCGCAGATAACTGAACACACCACAGCCACAAATCCTGGAAGGGCTCCCACCAGACTGAAAGACAGCACAGCAGTTGCTCAGCAGACACAATCACTCAGCACATCTTCTCTCAATTCATTCTCCTTTGACTAACCTCCCCATTAAAAAGCAGGCCAAATACAAGGCATACAAGAGCCATGGCTAAAAGCATCACTAGTTTCTGAATGAGAAAGTTGTGTCCTTGAACAAAATTCTTCCCTTGAACAAAATGAAATTTTTCCAGATGATTACAGAGCTTCCCTTCTCAACAAGGCAATGAACACTGAAGCAGCTGTTCACTGGGAAGAAAGTTCAGCTGTGGTTCAGTCAGGTCCCACAGTGCAAGAAAGAAGGCTCTCAGAAGCACTGGAAAAATCTGGAGAGTTGGACGGCCACTTGGTGGTAACACGGTTACATAAAGAGGGAGAAGGAAAGAACAGAATCACTGGAGGGAAACTACAGCAAAATAATTACTATTATTTGAAGTTGAAAGAAAATATGTTTTAGACATCCATTACAGGAAGGAGATCTGACAAAACACTGAGTAAGAGCAGTCTCACATTTTCAACACTATTTATACAATTCTATCTGTTAAGTTCAAGTACTGCTGACAAACATAAAAATCCCTTCACTTTCAAAACCATATGAAGGTAGTTGGAGATCTTAAAACTTATAAAGGTAATACTTCATCACATCTTTTCAAAACAGCCATTTCAACAGGCTAAGCAGTTATGTAGCTACTAAACAAAAATCACCCAAGGATGGTTTATGAAAACAGTATTTTTATAGTATCATTCAATGTGCTGAAGAAAAATAGGATTTTTTTCTCACACTAACAAACCCTAGTACACTAACAAGTTTTATAAATTAACTTCATGTGTTCCTTTTCTAGTCATTAATGTCACATAGGAGTGTCTAATTTTACACTTTAATAACTTCTTTGCATATATCATCTGACAGTGCTAAGCTTCCCATCCAAGGGTCTGAATAAGAAGGTAGCACCAGAGCTCTGTTCCATAAAAACTTTCAACTCCCAAGAAGCAGCAGCTGTACTCCCCTGCTTTTGTCCTAGAAGATAATGCATACAACTCCATCTGCCATGCATACAGCACCAGCATGAAAAAAGTACTTTTTACTGTTTATTTCAAGTTCTGTCCAGTGGACCTTTATTTGTGTGTTTATGTAGCCATCAGAAGAAGGCTACTTGTGAGAACAAATCTACTCACACCTACTCATCTACAGTCAAAGCTGAGGATAAACGGCCATGGAAAGAGTCATCACACCGGCACAGAGAATAATATCAAGGCAAGTGGAAGGAATGAGAGCATTTTCAAGCAGTTGGAATTTTTGCTACCTAGAGACAATGAACACAAGTCTCATGGAAGCATGTGAGCCTTCTCAAGAGAAATTAAAAGCAGCTGTTAAATTTCTCACTCTCCTTTGAGCCCTAATTTCACTGTGAGGAATCAGTATCCTGTTCTACAAAGAGAAGTGGGCAGCTGGTTTCTTTTTCACAATAGGACCTGACCTGTTGGTTCTGGAGCTCCTCAGATGAAGGCACTTGGACACACTACAGCTGCTCAGCTCCGGAAGAAAGCATTATTTCATTCTGTAATAAAACACCGCCCACAGACTGAAGGTATAAAATGTATGGCTTTAAATTTGTTTTAGGACTGTTGTTGACAAACTGTAAGATCTATACAGCTACAGCTATTTATACAGCTGGGGTGGAATTTTTCTGCAATAAAGACACCTGGAAATGTGACAATTACTGTCAAGTAATAATATCACAAAGTTTTTTAATTCCTGCTATCCTGATACACTGCTATCAAAAAATTCAAGCCTTGATTCTTATCTTTACCATCCCTGGACTCAGAGAGTGAAATCAAACAGCTTTTCTTCTATAGATTCATCTAAAGACAGACTACAGAGGGTCAGAAAGTTTGTTCAAAGTTGTGATATTCTTCACAGTATAACAGAAACACAGAGAAAAAAACCTCACAATACAAAAAATTATTATGTAGAAAACCTCAGACAAAACCTCTGTGATAAAATTAAAACTTGGCTTCTTCTTTATATTTACAAGCCAGGTGACCACGTAATTACAGGTACTTAAAAGTCTCAGAAAAGTCCTAGCTATCGGACATGCTCAAGGGCTTAAGACAGGAATAAACTGGAAGATATGTATTTTTTTTTTATCATGACGAGAAACACATGAGAAAAATTTACTTTTTGATAGAAAAAATAGTAACACTAGCAGAAACAGAGAAACTTGACAGTTAACAGAATAATCTTTGAAGACTGGAAAAGTTTGCTAATGCATGTCAGCAATTCTCCACAGGAATGAAACAGACTGACCACTATCTTGGGTAGGACTGTTTGAGATTTAGCAACCACGACACAGAAAGACAACACCAAAACTGCATCTTTTGTTGACTTAATTAGAAAAAGAGAAACCTTGCCAAACACAAAAAAATGCATCATGACAGGACTAAGCGTTCTGCATTTGTCACGTTGATGTTACTGAAGTGATCCTGACTGGTAAAACATGGAAATGCAAGTATTGCTGACAGATATAAAAGCCAGCTGTATTATTAAAAACATGGTTTTTTTATAGGAGCAAGTTTTTCAGCAACACACAGAGCAAGTCGCCATCCTGGTTCATGCTATGAAAATTTTTCATATTCTACTGCAGTAACGAATATTAGAATGCAAAAGTTTAACATCAGCAATTAGAAACCCCATGTAATAAATAAAGTCTCTCTGTATACTTGGAAACATTTTTCTATCACATTCAGTCTTTACAGTCTGTTATCTCTCTGTTTGCTATGCTACAGCTCACAACATGAAGAGTTTCACAGGATAAACCCCAGTGGAGCAAACTCATGTGTTTTGCACAAGTGATTCTGGGAGGAAAGCATCTATCCAGACAGACCACACAGGACACATGTAAGAAGTTGAAACAGCTTCAGTCACAAAGCAAATAAGAAAAATAAACTAGCCACGTGTTCTAAGGCAGAAATACTAGACACCTTGATAAAAAAAATTAAAGATACAGAAGACACAAGACTAAGTTCTGTAGTTTAAGCAGAGAACTGGGAGAAAAGAACCCTCCCTCCCATTCCGATTTAACCGCTGTCATTCAAGCTTCTCGTTAATATGGCCTTACCTGAAAGCACAACTGCAGAAGAGCCTCAGTAACCTGAGGCTTTAGAGGACAAAAGCTTTATGTAAGGCTAAGCATGGTTTAGAGCTGGACTAGAAAAGGAAAGGTAGCTAATTAGTTTTCATTCCCCTTATTACAAACATCACCGTCACCAAGAAAATTCAGTCTACTGTTTGCACAATTCCTATGGAAAATTCTGATATCTAAAATTCGCTGAAGATCTTTTTTAGGTACCTGCTGGACTTCTAAAAGGCAATATAGGTATTACCTCTATTAAGATGTTAAAAAAAACCCTAACTTTTGCTAGGGAGGCTCACCACAACCTGCTATTTATATGGGTCTTTTCAATCAAATGATAAAGATTGTCAGAGGCAGAATAGTTGATTGCTTTCGTCTGGTAGCGGGATAACTGTAACACATTGTCCTAATGATCTTCAGCCAGGGAATTTTAATTGGGCATGCCCTTACCACATCTCAGTATCTTAACAATACGGTTCAGATACTAGTAAAATGAATAAAGCCAGCAAGATAACACAGATCTCTATTAAGGACTAAGGACTGTTAATTTCTTAAACCCATCAATTTCTAATTGCAGGGAATGACAGCATAAAGTCTAGTTAAGCAGATTTCACAAATATGCCGTATTTGTCAAAGGAAAACACAGTCTATGAGACCCGATATTAATAAAGAGTTTTCCCCACATACAACTACCAAAATGGAAAACTTTGTGATCAGTGGACATTCAGGATCCTATTTACACTTACAGAGGTTTTATTTGCAAGACACAGGTTTAAGTTTCCAGTAATCCATTTTTCCTGCTCACAACACTTAACCAGGGACTGACTAACACATAGTAAACAGGTCAGTGATAGAACAGTCCGCTAAGTGGCAAGTGAAGGCAATGGGGCACAGGTGAAATTTCTAGGGAATGGGAATGACTGCATGAGTAAACCTCTCCTGCAGAAATTAAATCTATAAGGCAATTAACTGCCTGAAGTGTTATATCGCACTACAGGGATCACAGCTCAAACTGTCCCTCTTCAGATTGTTAACACCTGGACAAAGCCATTAGGCTTGGAAGTAAATCATTGCCTTTCCCTGCAGCTGATCCTGCGGAAGCATTCCTGAAGACTTTCACATTTTTATACCCATTTGTACAACTTCACTGCAGGTCCCTCACAAGTCAATCACTGATATTCAGTGTTCTGCACTTTACATTGAACTAATTAATTCAAGATAATTACGTCAGACTTTCAGTATTAAGGAGGCCTCTGGGAGAAATAAACCAAAAGCAATGAAAGGGTGGGAGCACAAAGAGAACTGAAATTTCACAGTAAACTCTCCTTTATGAGAGAGGACCTTGCATTTCTGACCAGGACTTTTCTTTCTCTTTCAACTTTCCTCTCTTAGGTCTTATTTTCACAAGATGAATTTCATATCCTGGATTTATTACAATCAGTTTCCTGGGAAACATCCTGGCATGCTACAGCATCTCACCAGATTAATATCACAGTGATTAAGAACACCTCCAAGACTAGAAATATTTTCCAAGCACAGGTCTACAGCTGTGATTGTGAAAGCATATATGGAATTGTGTCTGGTTTTAATGTACAAGAAAAGCCTTCACATACATGAATTACACACACCCCTTTTCAGATAAAGGAAAATGGGAGCTTGATTTCTGCCTCAATCCCTTTTTAAGTGAATTAACAACTGAGCTATCAGGGGAAAAAAAGAAAGAGAACATTTATTAGCTTCTTTGCTTTCATTAAGGATCAAAAAATGTGCTTTATTTCCAAAGGATGTCAATGTTTCATTCAGCCTGCAGAATCTTGTTAACATCATATTTAATAGGAAATAGAAAAAAAAGCAGTGAAACAAGTTTCAGGTTCATTCTAAGTGAAAACCTGTGTTAATTTTTCAGCTCAGAAAAGGCAGGATAAACACTGAACCCGAATAAGTGTGATAAAAGAGCCAATAGAAGTCACATCTCTGGGGATTTGAACCAGAGACGATAACAACAGCCTAAACCTGCTATTACTTATTTTGTGCTGCTGGTCTAAATGTCAAAACCATATTGATGATAAAAAAAATCCACCTAATAGAACTTCTGACTAATGGTACTGGAGTTACTGAAAATTGATAAATTACTGCAAAACACACAGACTGAAAGAACAAATTAAAGATGGCTCTCCTAAATCAATGTTAGTATTTCAAGGTTTTGAATAATATATCACATAAAGATCATCCATATCATTGATGCTGCAGCTAGATGTGATCAATATATTTACAGCTTAGTAACTCTCTGAAGATATAAAATCTCCCTGCAATTATCACAAATACACACAATATTCCCAGTATCTTAATCTGTGTACTACATAACAGTTTCCAAGGTCTGCAATGATTGAACATATGAAGAGAATGTGAACTAATCCAATGAGATTAAGGATTCTAGAGGAATTCTATACAAAAAAAAGTGTTCTCAAAGTTCACATTTTAAATAAGAGTAGCCAAACAACCAGAACTCAGCTTATGGTTCTATATTATATTGAATCCCATCTTTATTCCATTTTAAAGGATAAGAATTAATACTACCATTTTATTGTTACAAAAGAATGTGGCAAGAATATTAAATGGTCTTAGTACTGTATATTTGGTAAAAAGCATTCAGATATCTAAAGAGAAAAAATTATTCTAGATTTAGATGGTATTAGAGGGTGCTATCTGCCATGATTATGACACAACGCCTTTTTTTTCCTGGTCACTATGGATGGCAGCTTAATGTTCCAGTCTCATCTCTGTACTTGTCAGTTTGCCTCCTAATTACCATAAAACTGTTTTTACCTTCCATCAGGATTTTAATTACCTGTGTGTATTTTCTCCAATTTCATACCTGCAACAGCAAAGTTAGAAACAGAAACAGGCTGAATTATAAACACAATTACATTCATGCTTAAAAACTTCACAGATTCAAGAGGAATACAACTGAGATGTTTATTCTTCCAAGATTCTTCAGAGAGCCTATCTCTTGCTTATAGTGATGTATCTTATTTAATTCAATTAATATTCATTCTAAGAGGAATTTCAGATATTCTGAATATTCAGAGGTCCTGAATTTTCTAGAGGATTTTTAAAAGCAGGGTGAGGAATATGACAGATGACTGTCTGCTTCTTGAGGCTCTGTGAAGGCTTCATTAACAATTTCACTCAAAAAAAGCAGTTTTAGTACTGCATGATCAGAATATCCACACTCACTGTGACAATCCTGGAATCCTCCCTGTAAACAAATCATGAACTTTGTCTGACATTTGGAAATTGTTTTATAAATATTGGGGTTTTTTAATTTACTAACTCTCATACACACTATTTCCAACCATGCCACTCCAAACAGACGGAATGATTGGCCATTAAGAATAACAATTGCTTCACTGAGTGAGCTTGATTAAAGTCAGTTAAGAGTTTTCTCCTGCTTGTCCACAAGGAAGAAGTGGAGAGAGCAGAGAACACCCAAGCAAGAAAAATTCTCTGAGTGGATAAAGCATAAGCTTAAAAAGCTTTGGAAGAAAAGCCTACATAGGGGGAAATCTCAGTAATTTTCAGAGAGGAGAAAGAAGGTGGTCCTATTTAGTTGGAGACATGTAAGTTCACATGAGAACAAAATGTCAGAAAAGCTTTGTTATGAAGAAAAGCCGGAAAGTGCAGAAGCCAAGAAGACCTGGGCTGAATCCCAACAGTCACTTGAAAGATTTATGGTATCTCCAGAAGGTGCTTAGAGACCTCACAGAGGCTCAGATTCCAGGGGCTTAAAGAATGAATGGTCTAATGAAATAAATCCCTAACACAAAAGCCAGTGAAATGTCCCACCAGAGGAGGAACTCTACCAGTAACCCCATTTAACCTGTATGTTATTAAAAAAAAAAAAAAGACCAAATGAATTCATGTGCAAATCTATGAGCCAAGAGAAACATAGATTGTTAGTTCTCAGAGCAAGAAGATGAGATTTTAACAGCTGCAAAGTGTTGAGCTAATGCTCAGAGGATATTCTGCTGTTTGGTGGATTCTTTCCCTCAGTATCTTATGGAATAAAGCAGCTGAGTATCTACTCTAGGTCTCCTTGGCCCCAGGGCTAGACTTGAAGATATACAGAGAGAATTACCGTACTCTTGGAGAAAGAATATCACCCAGAATAATTTCTTTATAAGAAGCTTTGACTTCCCAGAGACTCAGAAACCAATGAAAATAGCAAAGCCATTAGACTTGAATGTTTCAGACCATGGAATTATCACTTAAATTTAAATTGAATGGAGGCATGAACAACAGTTAGTCTGTATCTCAAAGTTTATGTGATAAATACATAATGCTCAAATAAGTAGTTAACAAAGACCAAAATAAAAATGGAGGGCTGGATATGAAAGAGAAAAGTCTAAGACTTACGTTAATCACAATAAAAAAATACAGGTATTCCTGGACAGAAGAAAATAAAGAGAAATGTGTGTACCAAGATGAAATGAGAGCATGCTTTTAAAACTGGCCATTGTACTAGAACTGATGGAGTACATTCCCCACTTCTGCTATCAGCAGTGATTGTGGCCAGCATAACTACAGTGAGGACACAGGTCCTTACAAGTAAAATTCAAACAGCAGTCAAAGTGGGAGGACCCAACAGAGACTTATTATAAAACTGACAAATCAAGCTCCAAGCTTGAAGCCATAACCATTCTAGATCTTAACAAAACAATCTTTCTTAAAAATATCAAAGGGAGGAACTACAAAAAGGAGAAAAACTGCATGTGGCAACTATAACCCTATCAGCCTGGAAATAGACTATTAGAACAACTTTCAAAGAATGAAGACAGTAAAGAAGATACAACATTTTCCAAGTACTCCACCATCCTTCCAATATGAGATTTTTTCCTAGGCACTGAAGAAAGCTGATCTTAATTATTAAGCTATTTTACTTAATAAAGCAACCAATAGAAATCACATTTCTTTACAAACTACTTAGTACAGACAGCACAGCTTTTAGTCAAAGAATCATATTGCAGAAAACCAGGTAAAGAAGGAATCAAAGCAAGTTGTCTCAAAAAAGGGAATTAATGAACATGTTGGTTGTATTGATAACCAGATTGTTAAATCTATTAATTAACCAGAAAAAAACAGAACATAAGCAATTCAATAACATTCACGAATTCTTTAAACTAGAAAGCACTATCAATGTAGATCGAGAGGATCTTTATACAGAAGAACAAGAATACTAAAGTAACAAATATAGAATGACAAAAGATGAAATAACATACCAACAAATTAATATTTTTTGCTGGGAGTTGGGAATTTATTCATTGGAAACTGAAGAGAAGAAAAAAACCCCAAACATAGATGACTATAAGTCAAAGTGATCCAGTCTAAAAAAATGATAAATGCAAACTGATTTAGGTGAGATGTTACCAGTTAAGTACTAACATTCCTCTGCAATAACTTGTCCGCTTGGAAAACACTGAATATAGATGATGAAGCAGAGAGGTCCAGTGGTCTGGCTAAAGCCAGAGACTTGATGAAAACACCTGCCTGACCATGTGTTTCAGAAGGCACAGCAGTTCTGATATGTTTCCCAGAAACGTGGGGTGGGTAAGGGGAGGTGTAGTCAGCAGGAGCCTTTGAGGATGGTGGGTACTTAGATTTGCACCTGAAAATCCCTAGCAATGTTTCTAACTTTCATCCACACTTTCTAGGAAAAATTATCATGATTAGTGCATGCTAATAGGCCTAAAACATGGTATCCATTAGAAGCAATTAGCAAGAATAATGGCATAGCATAAAATCAAAGTCTCACAAAGTGCACTATAAATGGCCTCCAGTAAGATGTAATAGACATGGAAAACATCTGTGTTTCCTGGTGATTTCTGAACATTGCATTTCAACAACAAAGCTTCAGAAACTGAAGAATAACTTGTGTCCCACAACCACAGGGTTCTGGAAATGTAACTCATGGTCTAGTCTAACTCCCAAATGTTAGCTAGGGTCCTCCCTTCAGACAAACATTTCTGGAAAAGAAAAGCAGTCAGCCTTTCAAAAAGACCGTTTCAGCTTTCAGGTCTTTCCCCCATCCTCAGATATACACAAAAGTGGATATTAATTTTTTGTAAAAAAAAAAACCTAAAAAAAAACCAAACCAAAAATATTGATTAGTTTTGAAAAAATGTAAACATTACTTCTTTAATTGAATATTACGAACCTAAGAGATTTGGGGTTTGTTTTTTTTTATCAATGGAAAGAAAACACAAAAGCAGCCTGGTATCATAGCAAAATCATTACAAAACTGTACCCCTGCCAAAATTATTGCTAAAGACACCAACTTCAAAGACAGCTAAAAAAAGAAAAGAAACAAATTCCAGGATATGGAATTTTGCATTTATAGTAACAAAAGGGAGCAAACAAATAAACAAGAGCCAAATACATGGGAGGCTGCCATTCTTCTTTCTTTTGAAACCCAGAATGAAATGCTCTCTCTTAGATCCTTTAGAAGTTATACAAATCTAGAACTAAAGGAATAGGAATTTCCTAACTTGTGACTTCATTTTCAAATTAAACTTTTCAGGAAAACAATTATTCTACTATTAGTAGTGACAGAAGCACACATTGATTTAAACTGTTTACATTAAGAAGTACTCTTAATTCAGTGCTCTGGGAAAGCAGGTCACGTTTAGTTTGTTTAGTATTAGCTTGTTTCATATCCTTGCTCCTACAGTGTTATGCACTCTCTTCCCCTCAGAAACCCATAGACACACATTAAATTAGCTGGGAATTCCAAAATACAGAGAAGCTGAAAATCTCCCCAAAGAACAAGCTGTGGCTGATTTAACTGTGGCTTGTGTTCTTGAGCTCCCTGTATGTTTGAAGAACAAAAGTTTATTTAAAAGATCCACCCAGTTCTCCCCACTGTCTGTATGCTTGTCCAGCCAACTGGAGTGATGTTTTGTATAGTATTATTACAGACCTACACAAGCACGAGGCAGAGGCAGGAAACAAAACCAGGTTTTGTCTGTTTTAAAACACATCATTACCAAATCTTGTGCTCCAATAAATAGGCAATGTTCAACTTGAGCAATTTTCTCCCCATCCTATTTTTGCTGGAGACTAGATCCTGATGGGCATCCAAACACTGTGATCCTTGGTACTACAGTGCTGAAGAGCTACCCCTGAGCCTCACTAGAATAACTACAAGTGTAAGCACAGCATGCTCCAAAACATCCAAAGGGCTTTCAATGATTTAATTTCTCACAATACTGTAAATCAAGTTGTGTTGGATGTCTTCATGAGCAGCAGCAGCAGCACACTACACAAAAAAGGTTTTGAGTGTTTTGTGTACTGTACTTAAAAAAAGTAAGTACCTTTAAGCTTAGTTGGTGCTTTAAGGTAACTGCTTCCCTTCCCCTGAATGTAAGTGCAAATTCTAAAGTTTAAACTCTGAGTTGATACATTCTAGAGATGAATGTATTTTCTAGTAGTACACCAAACCCCCTGCCTATACAACACACACTTATGGTCCCACGTATGGCTTAAGCATTAACAGAGGGACAATCCTTCTCTCCAAGAGATTATTCTCCTACATTTGGGAGCATCTTAAGACAATCTTTTCAGTAGAGAGTAACAGACTCAATGCTTTATTGAGTTCATGTCCATGTAAATGCACACTGATCCTACAGAAACATCAGTTAAACATCACAGTGATCAAAGTACCAAACTGAAATATATCCATAAAATTACCTAATTAACAAAAATGCAATACCCTACCCAATGATTTATGAAATAACCTCAAGTAAAAAGAATTAGGTGTCCATGTATCTATGCAGAGTGTTTAATATGTGACCTTACTGGTGTAAAGAAGCAAATAAAGATATCAATATATCTGTGACTGATAACAGCCTATGAGAAAACAAATTCATACAAATGATAGGTCTAATATTTATTAATGCCACAATAGAGACAGACACATGGAAGAAAAGGCTTTGGTAAATCCTTACTCTGGTATGTCTGGACATGAGCTCAAAATTCAAAGCAGGAAAAACTGAACATGAAGAATAAAATTAATTTATTGGGGTTTTATGCAACTGAAAACAAAAAGGTCATGTAGAGAATGTAATGCACCAGAAGCAGAGTGCAGTCATCCCCAGCAGTTTCTTTGATTGGTAAGATACATCCAGTTCCTTGGACACTGCATTAAACCATATGTGTTTGTTTATGACTGTTAAAAAAGAGCATACACAAGTTGTTTGTCTCACATATGTTTAACCAGACATAAGCTAAAAACTGCCCTTCCTGTTGCCCCTTTCCCAGTACCAGATGTAGGCACAAGTCAGTGGAAGTGGAGCAGACATAGGCATGACAACCTAATTCCCTGCACGAAGGAAGTAGCTGAGGACAAGGAGGGGGAAGGGGAGACATAAACACTTCACACAAGGTCGGTGCAGGAGATTGAGACATCTGTCAGGGCTGGAAGTCAGTACATTTGCTTTTATTACAGCAAATAATGCTGGTACTGCAACAGTTTATGCTTAAAGCAGTGCAGCCTGTAAGCACAACTAAATAGGCATGACTATCCTGATTTTTATTTTAAGTCATATCCCACAGGAAATGGAACTAGTAAAGTCTGGCATAAATGTAATGTTTTCATTTAGTACAGAGAGCAGGAAGAGAGAGAACCTAGAGCTGAGCCTCTAATGTACTTTCAGTTATAGAATGAAAACCCACTTCTAAACAAAGCACTTCAAAGCATTTCAAAGTCCATAGATTTGACCCATCTAGAGTAACCCAAGCCTGTGGAAGTGAGGAAATAGGCACAAGAAAGGATTGCAACATAAGCATTGTCCCTTAAAACATGTTCTGCTGACTCTCCCTGTCAGATGCTACAATGAAGTTTGAGTTGTACTGTCAAGTTCACCCACATAAAGCAAGCCCAGTTAAAGCTTTCATTACCCTATTTCATTTAGGACTGACTGAGGAATATGAATTGACTCCATACACAACACAGCTTAATCAGTAATCCACCTACTTTGGTACATATTTCCTGCCTCTAGCCTAAAAACCCTTAACAAGTATTTATCCAGAGGAGTCAGCTGAGATTTTATATCCAAGCACAGCCAGTCAGCACACAGGTCCTTACAGACATCCCTTTTGCATTAGAGAGTACTAGTAGATACTGTAAATGCTTACAGTTACTACATTTGGTCATGTATGTGTTAGGTAAGATACAGCTATTTAATCAGCTGCACATTTATTTATATATAATACAAAATTATATACACAAGTTTACATATGAGATTAGTTCACTACCAAGAGGTGAGAAGTATCAGCACATCTTCTGTTGCAATGCTAAATACACCACTGCTCTTCATGCACGACAGAAATCCCTTGCAATTCAATTTTCTGAGAAGAATTATTTCATCTAAGTGCCAGTGAAATTAATGATTTTCTACAGCCTCTTATATAGCTGTCTCAAAAACTTAGAACTGATTGAATGAACTGTGATTTATGAGCATAATTTTAAAAATCCATTACTCCTCCTTACTACTACATTTTTCTCATAGACTGAGAGCAAGGGCATTATCTTCTACCAATTCTATAAAATGTGAACTTTCTTCTGCTACATTTCCTTTGTAAACAAGGCTTAATCTTGTATTTTCACCAGTGGCACATTTCAGCATTGGGTGTTAAAGAGCAGCTGCTGGCCAAATGCCTTTTTTTCCCCCTGCTAACAAGAATGAGTACTGGAAATGAATGCAGAGGTGATACAGCAGATGCGTGAAATCGTAAGGAGTTGGGACCAACCATTCTCTTTGTCTCCAGATTGAGAGCAAAAAGAGCTTTTTCCTGGAATAGGCAGCTGATTGACACACCCATAAGATATTAGGGCAAATAATACTTGAAAATCTGAAGTGAGGGCTAGGTAATTTTCACAGGAAAAAAAAAATCCATTCAGGGTTACAGATGTGCAGAAATTACCTTGCCTGGGGTGTCCTCAAGCTGAAAATGGTCAAACACCAAGTATCCATGAGGGAAAAAGTCACTTTTGCCCTGCTCTTACACTCATTCAGGGTGTATGCTTTTAGCTTCTAGGAGAAGAAGGATATGGGGCTACATGGGATATTGGTCTGATACAATCATACACTGACTCTTGCATATAACACCTGTTCCAAATGAGCTGTGCAATATTTTTCCCACAAAGGTTTTGTTAGCTGTAATCTCTGATTCCAGGCTGTTCACGCCTGCAGCAGGATTTGAACCATCAGTGGGACCCTCACTACAGAAGTGTTCACAATAGTTTGATACTCAGTGTGGAGAACAGATTGCTCAGACAAATTCTTATCATTAAAACACTGCAAAGCAAGTTTCTCCAGGCTATCTACATGAACTCTGAAGCTCATAACATTCTAAATCTAGCTCATGCACTTTATAAGAAAAATGCAGACTCTGGAAATCATTGTTGGGTTTTTTTCAGCATACAACTAGAAGTTTGTTTTCAAGAATGAACTGAGCCATGAAGTAAAATAAAAAGGCTCATTCTGCTGCATTTCAATCTGCTTGCATAGGAAGATGGAATTTAAGGGATTCCTAACTCATCTGTTTCCCAATGCTTTAAAGCCTTCCAGGAAAGACTAAGCCTTCTGCTGACCCTGCAATTCATGAAAATCTGCAAGGACGATAAAATGCCATTAATATTTGATAGATGAACAGACCCAACCATGCCCATCCATTTACAGCTTATTAGTAATTTGCTCTGGTGTACTGTAAGACAACTGCTGATGCCAATTCTTTGTATAAAAGTGAACACCAGCAAAACCCATCCATTTATGAATTGGGATGACTTCCATCTAAAAAAGTTGTTCATGACCACTCCAGAAGGTCAGTGGTTATGAATGACCTTGTGCTGGACACTTAACTGAAATGTTATTCATTATGCTGCATAAAAATCTAAAAATGTAGCAGCCAAAGGTATTCAAGGACTCTATCTTTGCCAATGGTGCTCTGAACAGTCTATTAGCTAATATTTTAATACACGGCCCTCTGCAATATAAAGTCTGCGATTAAGACTTTTTAATATCATTACTCCTTTTCCATAGTTAGGGACACATCTAATTTACCCAACAAAAATATCTTTATCACATATGCTTCTTTTCCTATCACAGCTATAGACTGAAGTATGCACAAAATTTTGGACTTAGCCACACATAAGCTTTCAAAACTTACCTCTTTCCAGACCCAGTTTGCTGACATCAATTGTCAATGTGTTTTTGATGTTTCAGTATTTCATATGTTCTCTAAATCATGGATTAAGGTAGCAAACAGCTGCAGATTTATTACACAGATGGGGGGAAATTACCTCTGAAGATCTGTTTTTTGCAGGTGTTAGACACTGAAAATTTAACACTTGCCACATTTAAGAGTAACCACAAACTAAGAGAAGCAAAAGTGAAAGGCTTCCAATTCCCATTTCCCAGGATCAGAGCTTCTTATATCTGCAAAGCACCTATTTGGTACCAGATGCTAGACTGAAAGGGATGCATCAAGGAATACATTCTCATTCTTACAAACATTTTAATTATTACATGGAACATGGAATCTATTTTTAAAATGCTAAAAGGCCACCATAAGAGAATTCTTAAGCAAAAGCATCTGGAGAGGTCCCATTCATATGAAGTTACCTAATGATTAAAATTATATATTTTGGGGGTTGATTTTTTTTTTTAAATAACTTTTCTTCCTTCCTGCAATCAGCTCAGCATGGTCACCTACTACTCCTGCACAGATTCAAAGAAACATCTATTTATCTTTGAGCCCAGACCACCCACACTTCCTAAAGATAAATATCAATAAATCACAAAAAGTTGTGCACAGCCATAAAAACCAATTTTACACCCACAAAGCTATGATAATATACTGAGAATCTACTGAACAGCTTCTGGAGAACGAAGGGATTCTTGTGAATTCAGAAAGAAATAATTGCTACAAAATTACACATATAACAGATAAATGATGGCATGTTAACTGCTTTTAGACTCAGTCTAAGAATAGAAATTGGATGAACAAGTAAATAGTTTTGCATTATAGTTACAGATTAGTTAACAAATTTCTTTGCTGTTATGGTAGTTAAGTCTAGGGTTTGGTCTCTCTGTTATCAACTGTATCAGTTTTAAAACACAGTAGCATTTCAAGTCAATGAACAAAATCTGTCTTTTCTGCAGCTGACTTTAAATAGAAAATACTGCAGTGAAAATAAGACCTGGAAAGCTCAAAAAGCAAACAGAGGAAGGCATGGCATGACATCTTTAGCTTCTTTCTGATTTACCTCTAACAAGGATGAGTGGGATTTCATAATTCTTTAGAATTTACATGAACCTTCTTTGCTGGCTTCATTTATGCTTTCAGTAATTGCAGTGTGGATTAAATGATCCAGAACCAAAACCATGAGGGAAAGGGCTGCCCTTCTAGCTCCTTGTTTCAACATCCAGGGAAAGAAAAAGGAAGAAAAATGTCATCTCCAGCCAATGCTGGTGCTACCTGCTTAGGATCTCAAGGACAGATTAGTCTCTAAGTCTCCATCCCTCAAAACAGGGATGTATCCTCCATTCCCTTTTGTCTTCTTAGTTTTCTTTTTAATTTTGCATAAGGCAGAGAAAAATTAGAGAAGATACATGTTATAATGTCTTTTTTAGAACTCTCTCTTTCTGCAAGTAGCACTTGGAAATGTATATTTCAAGAAAGTACAAATAACAGCTCTCAAATATACTAAGCACTTAAAAAATCCTCAAACTGCATGTATCCTTTTTACATATATTATACCTTTCATAGTATTTTTTAAAATGTAATGGATTTATTATTATTACATGATTATTGTTATTGTTATTATAAATAATAATAATAATTATTTTTATTATTCCATGATTCCTGGCATACCTAGAATAGCTTTAAGACCTTAAAACAAAATCTTTCTTTGCTGTCACTGCATTTACAAACCTCCCACAATCTCAGCATCAGAAAGTGTAATTTTTAAATAAAAGGAACAGAGAAGCTCTACCCAGTAATTTGAAACAACCTCCTTAATGGACCAGAAAAGTCCAAGTTGCCAAAATACTGGAATGCATATGGGTCTCTATCATTTGCCAGACAACATATGTTTTTTTCCTCTTCCTCTGCTCTTTCAGAGATGACTCTAAAGCAAATAAACACAAATTTTCTAATACACCATAAAAGAAAATATATTTACTAAAAAGCTACTGACATGACTAAGTCATGGCAATGTTCTCTTCAATATGCAATCACAAGTACATAATGTGTTAGACTTTTCATAAAAATGCATGTATGCTATAAGAGAATAACAATTACACCATTCATTTATACCCTACAAGCTACAGCACACTCTGGCAGTGGAAGCAAGTTTTACCTACAAGCCCCAAACATATACAGACTGACTGTACTTTTGTGTGTGTAAGACAAAATAAACACCTTCATTAAGTTCAAGGTATGAGTTGAACTGAGAGCTGTCACCATCGCCAAATCTTTAAGCTTTTCAGAAGCCAGTAAGGGAAATACTCTTTTATGCAGGAGTCCAGAGAGGATAAGAAACAGAATGTGGTGTTTCCACCCCATCTGGGTAAAAAACACCAGGCAAACTGATGCCAACATGATGTGCTGATTTCTCCTAATTCAGATAAAGTTTTAGCCTGCTTAGAGACAGAAAGAGAGAGAATAAATATTGCCTTCAACACTTGACTTTGGCTAGAAGATAGTAAATCCTGACAAGTCTGGCAATACAGTGCTATAATTTTGAGACATACTGTGCTAAAGAGAACCTTAACAATGAGTATTGAGCAGCATTATAATCACCAAAAAAAGCTTCAAAATAAAATTTGTAATCAGAATTAATCCTCTGTTATCAAGGCAGGTCTATCATAAAGCTTAATTTCTTAATTCGTCCATTAGGTAAGTGAATGGCTCAGAAGAGAGACACTTTGTCACACCTCTTACCCTTAAGCCACAGAGGTGCAGTTATCAAAGAGTTACACATCATCAGATGCTAAATCGACCTAAAATTGCCAAGCTTACACCAAAGAGTGCAGAAACAGGACATAATCACCATCACTCAACAGTTGATGGACATTTCTAATCATATTGGTCCTTGAGAAAGTATAGTAAGAAAGACAGGAGACCGCCCAATGAGCTCTCACTCATTCCTCCATCTTATTCCTAGTTTCTAGGCCATGCTGAAGATCTTCAGGAAATTAGATTCATATTATGCTGAAAGATCATCATAATAACTGATGTCATCCTTAAGGCCAGTGACCATTCAAAATTAATGTGCAATACCTCTACATGAAGAAACCAAGATGTTGATACATCTACAAAAATCAATGCATTACTAAAATGTCTGCAGACATCACATCAGACCAAGAGTGCTTCTACTGCTTCCCTTTTAATTATTGCAAATTGCCTTGATCTACAATTTATCTCTGGTTGTATTCACTTTTACCTCCCTACACCTTTTTTTTTTGTTAAGCATGCCACCAGTAATTCTTAAATTTTAAAAGAGTTGTGCCTATAACAATTGGTAACAAACTAGAAGTTCAGTATCAAAAAAACCAGCCAAAGTTAAATGCTGTTAACGGCTTCAAAATTCTACTTACAACTTTCACTGCGTACTTCTGCTCTACTTTCTAATGTCTGATAACCCACTACCTTCCCACTAATTTTCTCTTTTCTTCATTTCACTTTTTCGGATTTGTCTGCTCAGATTTCTGATGCCCACCTACGTTATCTACCCTGAGGATGCAATCATTACATCACCACATTTATTTTTTATATTAGCTAATGCAAAAGAATTTATCTTTCAGGATTTAGATTTTCCCTAACTGGTCAATCTGCATTGGAAAGGGAGAGTCTTTTGTCCACAAGGAAAAACCCAGACATATGCCTAGAACAAAGCCATATTTCCAGAAGTGGCTGAAAACTATGTCTTTTAAGTACATGGTTAATTCTTCTAATTGGTGAATTCCTACAGACTAGGAGGAACCACTAATACAGACTTACAGGCAAATTGATCCATTTCACAAGACTAGCCCATATTACAGGCTACATCTGTGGAGAGCAAGGGGGAAATGAAGATAATGATGAATGATCACAGTAGGAGTTACAGATTTCCCAGAAGGAAGGAAATCCCCCATTATCAACATGCAGTCAAGAACATCTGGGAACAAGCTGTCCAGTTATTTAGTGATTGGGCAGAGGCACAGCAAAGCACTAAGGTAGAAGGCTCTAGACAAACAGTGTAAGAGGCAATGGTTTGTCACCAGCTGGTCCTCAAACAAAGGTTACTGATGACTACTTCAGTAATGCCCTACTGCAAGAGCCCCTCTGCTTCCAGAGGGAAAAGACTAGAAGACTTCCAGATAGCATGATTATGATTCAAATATAAAACACATGTTTATCACCACCTCCCACGCGGTGGAGCAGAGTAAGATGTGACATAAGTAGCCTCCTTCAATATTTTGGTTTGTTTGCTATTCTCCAGGAACAGCAATAACAGACTCTGTGGTTGCCTCCTTTTCATGCTCGTACTGAAGTTCAAGAGCCCACCTGGAGAGAGACTCATACCACAGACCCTGAAAAACAGCTTGGCCAAACCAAAACCTATTTTCTGAATCCTCATCACTCACTGCAACTCCTAGAGCAACATAAACAAAGCTGCCCACTTCATGACAGCCCTTCCTGCTCACAATCTTTGAGCAGGTTTCCTTTCCTGGGGGAAAAGATACGAGGCAAATTGTAAAAGGTGGGCATGTTTAAAGTTTAAGCCTGCTACACAATGTAGTATGAAACATGGACATCACTACGATGATCCTGGATTAATCTGCAAGTAGAACCAGCTTCCTTTCCTGGCAGACCATAGGATGCTCATCTGCTATTCCTCCTGTGCATGTCTCTCATGCCTCCTTCTCATTCATGTTTGGCTTTATTACCCCAGGTTCAATTATTATCAGGACATGACTGTTTCTTTCTACTCTCTAAACAGGATTATGGCAGCCTGATCAACTCGCAGTGCACTTTCAAAATTCAGTGCACTGACAGTGATATCTGCATACATGACATCAGAGTGAATGACACCTGTGCCTCTGGAAAATCTGCAGTGTTAATGCATCAAAACCTACAAGGGAAAAAAAGAAAAAAAATTAGTAGAACTACAATCAGGAATCCTTCAGGAGGCTTCTATCCGCTTCAATCAAAGGCAAACGATCGCTGTCCATCAGCCCGGCTGCGGTGTCAGGCTGCGGCAGCTCTCCCCGACGGCGCCGGCCCCGCTGCCTTTCAGCACCACGGACGCCCGCGCCAGAGGCTGGGGCTGCCGCAACGCCCCTCGCTCCTCCCCGGGACACGGCCAGCTCCTAAAATCACAGTATCAGGGTTTTTGTTTGGTTTTGGTGGGTTTTTTGTTTGGTTGGTTTTTGTTTAGGTTTTTTCCCCCATGTTGTTGAAGGAAAAAGAGTGGGCAGTGATGGGATTTTCTTTCTGGCTTGGGATACTAAATGAAAAGCTCCATGAGCTCGACCTTCCCAAAGCTTTTATAGATTAAACTGTATTAAGGGCTGTACAAACTGTGTACTTTTTGAGCTCAGAGTGCAATTAGAAAAAAAAAAAGAGAAAAAATTATAGAGAAGAAAACGTCTTTTGTTCTGATCAACTACTGTCAGACCCAAAATACCATCAATGATTCCTGAAATGAAAAGAAAAAAATTAATTTAGTAGGCCACCTGAAGATAAAGACATTGATTTTTCATCAAATGTACTGAGGAAACACATTGCAGTTTTCCCTACTCTCCTCTTTAAGTAATGGTTTTTCCCAGATTCATGTAAGTTCTGCACAAACTCAGAAACATGTCTACATTAACTCAGGCCAACTGCTGTGAATTTTCTTCTGATGGAAACGGGTTTGTTCAGTTTAAGGGTATACATTCTGCAAAGCTTTCCCAAGCTAAAAGCAAAAGGGCCCTTTGTCAACTTTTGGCCATCCAAAGCTTCCATTCAACCTCACCTGCATAGAATAAAAGGGGTTTTACAGACAAGCAGAACATTTTTCTCTATTAGGACTAATGAGTTTCTGCGAAGGCAGGGTGAGTTGATTCACATTGTTAGCAGAAAGCTCGGGAACCATCACATAGATCCTGAAGAACATTTTAATTTTAAGCTGCTGTGTGTTACACTGCCAGCCCTACTCCCTGGTTCAGTTTGGGTCATGCTGCTCTCGGGCACGGGTGCTACTGGCTCTCTGAAGACCATCTCAAGTCCTCAGAAGTATCACAGTTGGTTTAATTCCCTCTGAGGTTCAACCAGAGTTGATACTTGATTCCCTCTGCAGACCTGAGCTTTGGTGCTCATTACCCGCGCTACGAGTGTTACGGGACAAGGAACGCGTTCCTCAGGGCTGCGCTGATTATCTGAGCTCCACCGGCCGCGCTCCCTGCTTCCCTGCAGTGCTGGAGCGCGGCGGCGGTGCCATGGACCGCGGCGTCCCAGGGCAGCGGCGCCGGAAGCCGGACCATGCGGGACCGGACCGCGTGGGGCCGTGCGGGGCGGTGTGGGCCCGGGCCGTGTGGGACCGGACCGCGTGGGGCCGTGCGGGGCGGTGTGGGCCCGGGCCGTGTGGGGCTCACCTGGAGGAGGCGGCGGCCGCGCGCGGCGTGCTCGGGCAGGCGCGCGCGGTACACGGCGCGCTCGAAGCGCGGCTCGTTGTCGTTGGCGTCCTCCACGCGCACGCTGAGGCGGCACGCGGCGGCGCGCGGCGGGACGCCGCCGTCCCGCGCCACCACGCGCAGCTCCAGCGCCGCCTGCCGCTCCCGGTCCAGGCGCGCGCGCGTGCTGACGGCGCCGCTCCGCGCGTCGATGCGCAGCAGGGCCAGGGCGGCCGCGTCGCCCTCCAGCGCGTACCGCACCTCGGCGTTGGGCGAGCCCGGCTCGTCGGCGTCGGAGGCGGTGAGGCGGAGCACGGCGGTGCCGGGGGAGGCGGCCTCCGAGACGGCGGCGCGGTAGTGGGGCTGCGGGAACGCGGGCGTCTCGTCGTTGAGGTCGGCGACGCGCAGCAGCAGCGGCTCCTCGGCGGAGAGCGGCGGCGTGCCGCCGTCCGTGGCCACCAGCCGCAGCTCGTACAGGTCGCGGTTCTCCCGGTCCAGCGGCCCCGCCACGCAGAGGAAGAAGACGCCGGCCCCGGCCGCCCGCAACGCGAAGGCGCCGTCGCCGCCCAGCAGGGCCAGCGCGATGCCGCCGTCGCCCTCCGCGCTCTCCGCTTCGCCGCCCTCGTCGGCGTCCGAGACGGAGACTCGGGCCACGTAGTCGCCGGGTCGTGCCCCTTCGGAGACCCGCGGACCGCCGGTCTCGGTGAGGTAGAGCAGACGGATGGAGGGCCGGTTGTCGTTGACGTCCAGCACGGCCACGGAGACGAGGACGCTGGAGACCTCGGGCTGGGAGCCGCCGTCCCGCGCCTCCACGACCAGGCGGTGCAGGGCCCGCGCCTCGCGGTCCAGCGGGCGGCGGAGGCGCAGGACGCCGCTGCGCTCCTCCACCGCGAAGTAGCCGTCGGGGTCGCTCTGCCGGCGATTGATGGCGTACCGTACTTCGCCGTTTGCGCCCAGGTCAGGGTCGGTGGCCCGCAGGCGGCAGACGGCGGTGCCCGGCGGCGCGTCCTCCCGCAGCCGCGCCCGGTACTCGCCGCGGCTGAATGCGGGCGCGTTGTCGTTCTCGTCCAGCACCCGCACGGACACCCGCAGGCGGCCCCGTCGCCGCGGGCTGCCGCCGTCCCACGCCTCCACCACCAGCCGGTGGACGTCCGCCCGTTCTCGGTCCAGCCGCCGCAGCAGCACCAGCTCCAGCGGCTCCGGCCGCACATAACGCAGCTGGAAGAGCGGCGGCTCCCCCGCCGCGCCGCCCTCCTCCAGCAGCGCGTAGCCCTGCGTGCCGAAGCGGCCGGCGTCGGGGTCGCGGGCAGCCGGCAGGCGGAAAGCGGTGCCGGGCGGGCTGAGCTCGGAGATGTTGAGCTGCAGACTGTCCTTCGGGAAGCGTGGCGGGTGGTCGTTCACGTCGGTGACAGCGATCTCCACCTGCACCACCTCGCCGCGCAGCGTGGCCGCCGCGAAGCTGTAGCGCGCCCGCCGCTCCCGGTCCAGCCGCCGCGCCGTGCGGATGATGCCCGTCTCCGGCTGGACGTGGAAATCCGCCAGCACCGCCGACTCTCCGCTCCCCTCCGACAGCAGGAAGCCCCCCGGCGGGTCCGCGCCTGCCGGCAGCCCCGCGCGGATGTCGCCCACCAGCGTCTCCGCCGGCAGCCCCTCGTCCACTGCCAGGCTGAGGTTATACACCGGCGCCGCGCCGCCGCCCGCCGCGCACAGCCACAGCGGCAGCAGCAGCGCCAGCATCCGTCCCGTCGGGGGAGCGCCGCCCTGCCCGCCCCGGCACCTGCCGGCCCGCAGCCGCCGCGCCATGCTTGGCCGCTAAGCCGGCATCCCGGGCAGCCTGCGCCCTGCTACTCGCCACCGCCGCGCAGGTGCCTCCGGCTCGCCGCCGCGGGAG